>NC_086453.1:116988308-117140808 GCF_028390025.1 Pseudophryne corroboree
TATTCGCACTGACATGTGGGGGGACGCCCAGTACAGGGCTAGTCCGCCCCGCATGTCAGTGCCAACCTCCCCCCCCTGCAGAAGTGCAAAGGCATCGCACAGCGGCGATGCCTTTGCACTTCAAGAGTAGCTCACAGCCAGCGCAGCTTTAGCGTGCTGGCCGGGAGCTACTTGTCACTCCCCAGCCCACAGCCGCTGCGTGTGACGTCACACAGCTGCCGCGGACCGCCCCCCCCCCCCCCCCCCCCCCACCAACGGTTCGTCCATGCCTGCGTTGGCCGGACCGCTCCCCCTAAATGGCGGCACCGGCGCATGCGCAGTTTCGACCCGAACGCTTCGCTGCGAGAAACTGCAGCGAGCGATTGGGTCGGAATGACCCCTTCAATTACTATTGGTGACACTCCATTGTTAGTAATGTATAACTCACACCTCCTAATCCATTACTGTCCTAAATTAATGGATCCCTTTAATTATGGGAATAGTTCTGGTGACTAGATTACCAATGGCTCCAACTCCTTTATACACTTAGCAATAGTGGATCCGTGTATTGGATTGACAATGGTATTCAAGTACACACTCTTAATAAGCACAGTGTTAATTTGCTCGGACATTACACATTAGTGGTGGTCACAAATATTAAACTTGTTTTGGTTTTGCCCAGTTGTGTGCTTTTTTGCTTTACTGACAAACTTGAATCAGGCCCTGTACTGTATGTTGATGAATACTGATCTACTTTTATGGTAAATAATGAAGGTACAGTATTTGGTTGTTTTCTGGTTGTTGTCAAAGTGATGTCTTCTGACTGTTGAATGGTGGATAATAGAGCATTGCACTTATGCCAGATTGTATCTGAGCAGTTGTCACTGCTAAGAGCGTTTTCCATTTACTGAAAGGAACATTGATTTCTGTAGATTAAAATTTTTAATGACTACACTTGTAATTTGCATTATTTACAATTTGCTATATTTAATCCCCAATTTAGATGATGAATATAATTTAAGTAAATTAACTTTTAATGGCAATAATAACAGTTAATAGTGGCAGAGCATTGCAATAAGTGTGAGCAAGGGCTGCTTGCCTTACCCAAAACACAAGTTTGACACGCCAGATAAATACCAACAGTTGAGCTTATTAGGAAACCTGTGATTCAAATCCTATCGAGTACATTCCAATTTCAAGTAAAGAATTAAAGGTGTTGATAATCAATACCACTATTTGGACACCTGCATATTATCAAGAGAGTCCAACACCATATTAAAATGATTAAAAATATTTATGGCATCTATTCATTTGTGCAACATTGTGTTGCAATATAGGATCTAACTAGGATATACTGCAACTGTTAAGTTGCGGCTCCAACCGTACAGGGTTCTGGCAGATGTTAGCAGGCCAAGAATGCAGGATATGGCTTTGAGGTTGTGGCTCCAGACGTACAGGGTTCTGGCAGATGTTAGCAGGCCACGATTACAGGATATGGCTGCGAGGTTGCGGCCCCAGCCATACAGGGTTCTGGCAGACGTTAGCAGGCCAGGAATGCACGATATGGCTGTGAGGTTACTGCTCTAGCAGTAAAGGGTTTTGGCAGATGCTAGCAGGCCAGGATTACAAGATATCTTATGAACCCACAAGAGTACTGACAAGTATCAGGCTTCTGGAACCAGGGACTGAGGACCAGGGGCTCACATTGCAGGCATGAACTATAACCAGCAGGTCCAAGCGCAAGATAAAGGATAGAGGAGCCAATCAAAAGGATCACTTAGACAGGCCCCCTTTTAAATAAGATCCCATGCAGCTGCAACACTGCACATTCTCCGTCGACCAGCGACCAACGGGAAGCCGCCGGCTGGAAGCACCCACCTGTCCTGGTCACCTAGAAATGACCGGGACCTGAACAGAAGACAAGCCGTGGCGACTCATGACATTCCTGATGGCCAGTGTTTTGTTGTCTCCAGAGCCACAGTAAGCTACTTTGTATCCTCCTGACTCCATTCATCTAGATACTATCAGCATAATCTCTACCAAGTGCTCTCTGGGTTCTATGGCAATGGTGCCATTCCAGTATTATAATGCAGCAGTTGTTCCTGTATCACTGGTGTCGTCACAGTGTAAAGCAGCAGCAGTTGTTCCTGTATTGCTGGTGCCATCCCAGCAACAGTTGCCGCATCCAATCCTGTATAGCAAGTATTGCTCCGCATGCCAGCATCTAAGTCTAAGTAGCTGGTCGTAAGCCAGCAATCCTGTATAGCTGGTACTTCTTTACCTTCCAGCATCTAAGTGTAAGTAGCTGGTCATAATCCAGAAATCCTGTATAATTGTTACTGCTCCACTTTACAGCCTCTAAGTCTAAGTAGCTGGTCTTAACTAGTGATGAGCGGGTTCGGTTCCTCGGAATCCGAACTCGCCCGAACTTCACCTTTTTTTTACACGGGTCCGAGCGACTCGGATCCTCCCGCCTTGCTCGGTTAACCCGAGCGCGCCCGAACGTCATCATCCCGCTGTCGGATTCTCGCGAGACTCGGATTCTATATAAGGAGCCGCGCGTCGCCGCCATTTTCACACGTGCATTGAGATTGATAGGGAGAGGACGTGGCTGGCGTCCTCACCGAGTCCGTTGTATTATATTAGAACTTAGTTAGTTATAATTGTGGGGAGGATTGGGGACGGGGAGCAGCTGTTAGGGAGTACAGTGCAGGGTTTTGAGTTTAATCCGTTGTTTCTCTGCCTGAAAAAAAACGCTCCACCATATCTGTGCTCACTCAGTGTGCTGCACTGCTGCATGATATATCTGTGCTGAGTGCACTGCTCACACTGCCTAATTGTGGGGACAGGGGAGCAGTTATAGCAGGAGTACAGTGCACAGTTTTGCTGACAGTGACCACCAGTCCAGTATACGTTTGTCTGCCTGAAAAACACTGTGGTGTTTTTTTTTCTTTCTTCATGCTAGTTTGTTAATAGCAGTCTGCTGACAGTGTCCACAAGGTCCGACCGTTATACAGTATATTATATATATAATTAAGCACTAAGCAGCAGTACGGTAGGCCACGGCTGTACCTACCTCTGTGTCGTCAGTGCACTCGTCGTCCATAAGTATAAGTAATACTATACTATACTATCCATCCATCTACATTGTATACCTGTGGTGGTTTTTTTTTCATTCTTCATACTAGTTTAGCAGTATGCTGACACTGTCCACCATGTCCGTTATACAGTATATTATATTTATATATAAGCACTAAGCAGCAGTACGGTAGTCCACGGCTGTACCTACCTCTGTGTCGTCACTCGTCGTCCATAAGTATAAGTAATACTATACTATCCATCCATCTACATTGTATACCTGTGGTGTTTTTTTTTTCTTTCTTCATACTAGTTTAGCAGTCTGCTGACACTGTCCACCAGGTCCGTTATACAGTATATTATATTTATATATAAGCACTAAGCAGCAGTACGGTAGACCACGGCTGTACCTACCTCTGTGTCGTCACTCGTCGTCCATAAGTATAAGTAATACTATACTATCCATCCATCTACATTGTATACCTGTGGTGTTTTTTTTTTCTTTCTTCATACTAGTTTAGCAGTCTGCTGACACTGTCCACCAGGTCCGTTATACAGTATATTATATTTATATATAAGCACTAAGTAGCAGTACGGTAGGCCACGGCTGTACCTACCTCTGTGTCGTCAGTCGTCGTCCATAAGTATAAGTAATACTATACTATCCATCCATCTACATTGTATACCTGTGGTGGCTTTTAGTTGTGCGCAAAATATGGAGAACAAAAATGTGGAGGTTAAAAAAATAGGGAAAGATCAAGATCCACTTCCACCTCGTGCTGAAGCTGCTGCCACTAGTCATGGCCGAGACGATGAAATGCCATCAACGTCGTCTGCCAAGGCCGATGCCCAATGTCATAGTACAGAGCATGTAAAATCCAAAACACAAAAGATCAGTAAAAAAATGACCCAAAAATCAAAATTAAAAGCGTCTGAGGAGAAGCGTAAACTTGCCAATATGCCATTTACGACACGGAGTGGCAAGGAACGGCTGAGACCCTGGCCTATGTTCATGGCTAGTGGTTCAGCTTCACATGAGGATGGAAGCACTCATCCTCTCGCTAGAAAAAAGAAAAGACTTGCGGCAAAAGCACAGCAAAGAACTGTGCGTTCTTCGAAATCACAAATCCCCAAGGAGAGTCCAATTGTGTCGGTTGCGATGCCTGACCTTCCCAACACTGGACGGGAAGAGCTTGCGCCTTCCACCATTTGCACGCCCCCTGCAAGTGTTGAAAGGAGCACCCGCAGTCCAGTTCCTGATAGTGAAATTGAAGATGTCAGTGTTGAAGTACACCAGGATGAGGATATGGGTGTTGCTTGGGCTGGGGAGGAAATTGACAAGGAGGATTCTGATGGTGAGGTGGTTTGTTTAAGTCAGGCACCCGGGGAGACACCTGTTGTCCGTGGGAGGAATATGGCCATTGACATGCCTGGTGAAAATACCAAAAAAATCAGCTCTTCAGTGTGGAAGTATTTCAACAGAAATGCGGACAACAGGTGTCAAGCCGTGTGTTGCCTTTGTCAAGCTGTAATAAGTAGGGATAAGGACGTTAACCACCTCGGAACATCCTCCCTTATACGTCACCTGCAGCTCATTCATAATAAGTCAGTGACAAGTTCAAAAACTTTGGGCGACAGCGGAAGCAGTCCACTGACCAGTAAATCCCTTCCTCTTGTAACCAAGCTCGCGCAAACCACACCACCAACTCCCTCAGTGTCAATTTCCTCCTTACCCAGGGAAGCCAATAGTCCTGCAGGCCATGTCACTGGCAAGTCTGACGAGTCCTCTCCTGCCTGGGATTCCTCCGATGCATCCTTGAGTGTAACGCCTACTGCTGCTGGCGCTGCTGTTGTTGCTGCTGGGAGTCGATCGTCATCCCAGAGGGGAAGTCGGAAGACCACTTGTACTACTTCCAGTAAGCAATTGACTGTCCAACAGTCCTTTGCGAGGAAGATGAAATATCACAGCAGTCATCCTGTTGCAAAGCGGATAACTGAGGCCTTGACAACTATGTTGGTGTTAGACGTGCGTCCGGTATCCGCCGTTAGTTCACAGGGAACTAGACAATTTCTTGAGGTAGTGTGCCCCCATTGCCAAATACCATCTAGGTTCCACTTCTCTAGGCAGGCGATACCGAGAATGTACACGGACGTCAGAAAAAGACTCCACAGTGTCCTAAAAAATGCAGTTGTACCCAATGTCCACTTAACCACGGACATGTGGACAAGTGGAGCAGGGCAAACTCAGGACTACATGACTGTGACAGCCCACTGGGTAGATGTATTGCCTCCCGCTGCAAGAACAGCAGCGGCGGCACTAGTAGCAGCATCTCGCAAACGCCAACTCGTTCCTAGGCAGGCTACGCTTTGTATCACCGCTTTCCAGAATACGCACACAGCTGAAAACCTCTTACGGCAACTGAGGAAGATCATCGCAGAATGGCTTACCCCAATTGGACTCTCCTGGGGATTTGTGGCATCGGACAACGCCAGCAATATTGTGCGTGCATTACATCTGGGCAAATTCCAGCACGTCCCATGTTTTGCACATACCTTGAATTTGGTGGTGCAGAATTATTTAAAAAACGACAGGGGCGTGCAATAGATGCTGTCGGTGGCCAGAAGAATTGCGGGCCACTTTCGGCGTGCAGGCACCGCGTACAGAAGACTGGAGCACCACCAAAAAAACCTGAACCTGCCCTGCCATCATCTGAAGCAAGAGGTGGTAACGAGGTGGAATTCAACCCTCTATATATGCTTCAGAGGATGGAGGAGCAGAAAAAGGCCATTCAAACCTATACATCTGGCCACGATATAGGCAAAGGCGGTGGAATGCACCTGTATCAAGCGCAGTGGAGAATGATTTCAACGTTGTGCAAGGTTCTGCTGCCCTTTGAACTTGCCACACGTGAAGTCAGTTCAGACACTGCCAGCCTGAGTCAGGTCATTCCCCTCATCAGGCTTTTGCAGAAGAAGCTGGAGGCATTGAAGGAGGAGCTAAAACAGAGCGATTCCACTAGGCATGTGGGACTTGTGGATGGAGCCCTTCATTCGCTTAACCAGGATTCACGTGTGGTCAATCTGTTGAAATCATAGCACTACATTTTGGCCACCGTGCTCGATCCTAGATTTAAAACCTATGTTGGATCTCTCTTTCTGGCAGACACAAGTCTGCAGGGGTTCAAAGAACTGCTGGTGAGAAAATTGTCAAGTCAAGCGGAACGCGACCTGTCAACATCTCCTCCTTCACATTCTCCCGCAACTGGGGGTGCGAGGAAAAGGCTACGAATTCCGAGCCCACCCGCTGGCGGTGATGCAGGGCAGTCTGGAGCGACTGCTGATGCTGACATCTGGTCCGGACTGAAGGACCTGCCAACGATTACTGACATGTTGTCTACTGTCACTGCATATGATTCTCTCACCATTGAAAGAATGGTGGAGGATTATATGAGTGACCGCATCCAAGTAGGCACGTCAGACAGTCCGTACGTATACTGGCAGGGAAAAGAGGCAATTTGGAGGCCCTTGCACAAACTGGCTTTATTCTACCTAAGTTGCCCTCCCTCCAGTGTGTACTCCGAAAGAGTGTTTAGTGCCGCCGCTCACCTTGTCAGCAATCGGCGTACGAGGCTACTTCCAGAAAATGTGGAGAAGATGATGTTCATTTAAATGAATTATAATCAATTACTCCATGGAGACATTCACCAGCAGCAATTGCCTCCAGAAAGTACACAGGGATCTGAGATGGTGGATTCCAGTGGGGACGAATTAATAATCTGTGAGGAGGGGGATGTACACAGTGAAAGGGGTGATGAATCGGACGATGATGATGAGGTGGACATCTTGCCTCTGTAGAGCCAGTTTGTGCAAGGAGAGATTGATTGCTTCTTTTTTGGTGGGGGCCCAAACCAACCAGTCATTTCAGTCACAGTCGTGTGGCAGACCCTGTCGCTGAAATGATGGGTTGGTTTAAGTGTGCATGTCCTGTTTATACAACATAAGGGTGGGTGGGAGGGCCCAAGGACAATTCCATCTTGCACCTCTTTTTTCTTTTTTTTTTCTTTGCGTCATGTGCTGTTTGGGGAGTATTTTTTGGAAGGGCCATCCTGCGTGACACTGCAGTGCCACTCCTAGATGGGCCAGGTGTTTGTGTCGGCTACTAGGGTCGCTTAGCTTACTCACACAGCTACCTCATTGCGCCTCTTTTTTTTCTTCTTTGCGTCATGTGCTGTTTGGGGAGTATTTTTTGGAAGGGCCATCCTGCCTGACACTGCAGTGCCACTCCTAGATGGGCCAGGTGTTTGTGTCGGCCACTTGGGTCGCTTAGCTTAGCCATCCAGCGACCTCGGTGCAAATTTTAGGACTAAAAATAATATTGTGAGGTGTGAGGTGTTCAGAATAGACTAAAAATGAGTGGAAATTATGGATATTGAGGTTAATAATACTATGGGATCAAAATGACCCCCAAATTCTATGATTTAAGCTGTTTTTTAGGGTTTTTTGAAAAAAACACCCGAATCCAAAACACACCCGAATCCGACAAAAAAAATTCGGTGAGGTTTTGCCAAAACGCGTTCGAACCCAAAACATGGCCACGGAACCGAACCCAAAACCAAAACACAAAACCCGAAAAATTTCAGGTGCACATCCCTAGTCTTAACCCAGCAATACTGTGTAGCTGGTACTGCTCGGCATCCCAGCAACTCCATGTAGTTGGTACTGCTTCGCATCCCAGCATCCAACCTCTGAAGCTAGTACTGTCCCATCTCACAGTCTAGTTACCTCACCAGGGGCCGATTTCTCACCATCCGCATCCTCAGATAGGCAGCTCTGCACATGCAATTTGAATGTTCACATTCTTCCTCTGGACGGCTCTTCACATGCAGTTTTTAGCAGCAGCAGGATTGAGAAAATTGCAATTTCTGTTTCAATAGAGATCCATGCTGAATTAGGCCCATAAACTTCCTAATGCTAATGTGTGGACCTCCATTCTAAAAGTAAAACATTCTATACCATAAATACCAAGAAATAATGACACGGAGATTTGAATTTGGCAGAAAATTGTTAGATATTTATTGTACCCTAACCACTAGAAAAACCTGTAAAGGAAATATTAAGTTAGCATGTCGTATTAACCGAAATATGGTGGCAGAAAAAAAAACGGCTACAACCCACTGAAGATAACCTCAGAAACATTAAAACTCAAACAATCCTAATCTACCACAAAAACCATACATAGGTAATAGGTGCCCGACTCATACCTCCACGCTGATTACCCACCCTGATGGGTGATGACGCTGCCCCCTGTTGGGTGATCTAGCGGCCTTAAAAGTCAATGGAGGTGAGTGCACCAAAACCACACCAATACTATAAAAACTGTGACTAACAAGTCCAACTAGAACCTGCCGTTCTTTTCCGCCAACAGCGAAAGACTCTTCCACAGAGTCTTCGCACCGCCACCATACCCTCAACCTAAGTCCTGCAACACCTGAAACAGATCCTCCAGGAAAAACATCATCCCTTCCTTGGACAAATGCACACCATCAGGCCGAAAAAGGTGACTTTCACGGAACCGAATCCTAGGTTGGCAAACCACTTTCCCTCCGTTGGCCGATACCCACTTCGTCACCGCAGCGTTCACCTTTTGCCTGGCCTCATCAATAGGGCGACCGTCCGCCACTCCTCGCCAACGCAACCTTGGCACCATCATGGAGAACACCAAAACACAGCTGGGCCAAGCTGCGGCAACGCTGGCCAGATCTTCCATCATGGACCATCTCAGCTCCAAAGACGTCCTCTTCCCCAGATCGTTGCCACCCAAGTGGACAACCAGAACCCTAGGGACTCCATGCTCCCTGACTTGACTGACCAATCTACTCTTCAAATCTTGCCACATCATTCCACACCAACCAAGCCAACGAACACCATGAGCCCGGGGAAAAAACGGCGCCCCTTCCGAGGCCAAAAACCTGGCTGCCCAGTAAACATAAGAGTGGCCAACCACCCATACTGACAAATCGTCTTCTACCCAACCTAAAGTGAAGGAGAGGAATAAAATTAGGTTAGTAAATATCCTAACATGAGCTTATTTCATGCATTAACCCTGAAGGATCTGCCAAAAGAAAAAAGGTTTTCATTTCTTATTGAGTCACGGCCTAGCCGCTCTAAACAAGCTTCAAGCCAATCGAAGCATAACATAAAAACACAACGGGAAAGATAAAATAAAATAAAACCAAATAAAAAGGGGTGAGGTGGGGGGGGGGTTAAATGGGAAACACATGTAAGAACTCAGCTGGAGGTGAAAGCATAAAAAACCTGCTGAGGGACTTTGTATTGGAACTACTCAGCCGAATTGTGTAAATTGAAATTCAGTCCGTCAGGTCAGGCAAAAAATTGCAAAAGAACTCCAGACCCCCGCTGCCAGCAGCGGCGAGTAGCTAATCCCTGAGTAGGATGAACAGGGGAGACAAACAGACACAAACTGCACAATGACGTACTTAACCATCCAACATTAACTTATTAACGTTTATTAAAACTGAAAAACTCATGAAACCGGGCGAATATAACGTTTGTAACTGGAAGACTTCCAGCGCCCCACCGCCTGAATCTCCGCAACGGAAAAACCCGCCGTCGCAGCCGACGTCGCAGCCGACGTCGCAGCCCCAATTCGGAAAGAATGCGTACCGAAAGCAGTGGGTGAAACGCCCAAGCCGGCCAGACAGCGAATAAGCATCCAACGAAATTGATATTTCGTCAATGGTAAACCGTCATAGTGCAGCAGCCTCTCACCTCTCACCCACCACCACGTCATCTTGAAGCAAGTGCGAATCTGCCCATTTAGATGGCGCTACCAGCTCCAAAACCCAAAAGGCTCCGTGATAAGCCATGGAGAACGCCAACTGGAACAACAGCGACTCAAAAAGTGATGATGCGACACCGACTACAGCACCGATGACAGCTGGTAGCAAGGCCGCATCGATGGGGCGCCGCCTGTCTGGCGGCGCTGGCGCCACACGCGCCCACTCTTTCATCGTCTTCACAAGAAGCCCACTCTTTGTCACGTCAGGAAGACCCTTGATTTTATTAAAAAATGAAATCCCTGCTAAGTACCGGGATACCACCGCTCAGGACCTACCCGTGACAAAAAGCTGCCAAATAAAAGAAAGCATCATCCGATGCCCACTCTTACCTTCTTGACCCCGTCCTCGGACAAACTCTTCCCACTCGCTCCAAGCTTGACCGTAAGCCTTGAGCGTGTTCGGAGCCACTGATCGCATCACTAGGCCCTCCAGTCCGGTCCGATCACCTGCCAGACATAACCGGGACATTGAAACCCTCGCTCATCGGCCTCAGGTGCCAACAGCCGAAATCTTTTCCACTGCCCGCGGGACAACGCATCTGCAATTCCGTTCTCATTTCCAGGAACATGTTGCGCGTGGAACCATACATTCCTACGCAAGCATGTCAGCAACAATTGCGCAAGCACCCTCAAAACCACCAGCGACTTCGCCCTCTGATTATTGATCGCATGCACCACGCCCAGATTGTCGCATCTGAACAAAATGCTGCGATCAGCCAGACGTTCGCCCCAAACCTCCAGGGCTACCATAATGGGGAAAAGCTCTAGCAGCAAAAGGTCCTTAGTGAAACCTTCGCGACACCATTCCTCCAGCCAAGGGGCCACACACCAAGATCCCTCTAGGTAGCAACCGAACCCAGAGGAACCCGCCGCTTCGGTAAACAGCTGTAATCCAGCATTGTCAACCGTTGGGGCCAACCAGATACACACCCCTTTGAAGTCCTCCAGGAACGAGGCCCAAACGGCCAAATCCCTCTTAATCTCGGAGGACAAGCGAATGAAATGATGCGGTCTGGTACACCCCGCCGTCGACCTCTCCAGCTTTCAGCAAAAAAACTCTGCCCATCGGGATGACCCGACAAGCAAAGTTCAAGAGGCCCAGCAAAGACTGCGCCTGCCGCAGCGTAACTTTGCGCGACGCCACAAACTGCCCGACCACCTCACGAAGCTTGGCAACCTTGGCCTGAGGAAGGTGACATGAGCCTGCCACCGTGTCGATTTCAATCCCCAAGAACGACAAACAGGGGACTGGCCCCTCCGTTTTATCCTTGGCCACAGGAACGCCAAAGTGATAAAACAGGGCTTGGATGCTGAACAACAAATCGCTGCAGCGCGGTGAATTCGCCGGGCCCACACACAGGAAATCATCAAGGTAATGCGCTACCCCATTATCTCCCGTAGAAGACTCCACGCACCAGTGTAAAAATGTGCTAAACTTTTCAAAGAATGAGCAGGAAACGGAACACCCCATCGGCAAACATTTGTTAATGAAATATTCCGTTCCGATCCGAAAAGCCATAAAACGGAATGAGTCTGGATGCAAAGGGAGCAACCTAAATGCGGATTCTACATCAATATTAGCCATCAGTGCTCCTGGGCCGTAAGTCCGAACAATCCCCAGTGCCTCGTCAAACGACTGGTACACCACCGAACATTGTTCTGGCGGTATTGCGTCGTTGACTGACGACCCTGATGGGTAAGACAGATGCTGAATGAGCCTAAAAGCACCCGTAGTCTTCTTGGGGACTAGCCCCACTGGAGAAGTGACCAACTCATCCAATGGGGGCAGGGGAAATGGGCCCTCCATCCTACCCAGTCGCACTTCTTTCCCAACTTTTTCACGCAAAACTGACGGGAAGGTGCGGGCGGATTGAAGATTCTTGAGGGCCTTGACTTTCACCTCGCCCACAACCGGCAGGCGGAAACCAAACTTGAAATCTTGAAACATAAAACTAGCGTCCCGCCTATTGGGGTACCATCCCAGCCACTTGGACATGGCATCCAACTTAGTCGGCGTTGGAGCCCTGTTGATCAGTCCCGCTCCCTGGGGGTTTACCATAGCCTTGCTTACCCCCCCCCCCCCCCCCCCCCTTGGGCCCTGCCGATTCCCCTTAAAACAGAACAAGAAAGATTCCTGGCGCTGTGATTTAAATAGGTGTGTATGCTGCTCTCTCAGGGGCAATTGGTATTTTACCCCTACAAATAGAAAAAGAAAAAGGAAAAACCAAACGAGATAGCGCTATTCACATCTAATGTGGATTTTATTTTTTCTTAAATATTAATATATCTCATACGCACATTATATACTTAAGGTGCCGGCCGGCAATACAACAAATCAATAAAACATCACAATAAAAACAATATTTATGCTCTAAATGCTCAATTTCATATGCACAATTGGGTTATAATCACAGCAACTCTAGCTTGTTAAGTCTCTCTGGTGAGACAGATATTATGTGCAGAACATGTAACGAATTGTTATATTCAGATACATTGTAATAATTTACCCAGGTTTAACAGTGGACCATGTACCTTTGTAGCAATTTTATATGGTACTTATGTCCATATGTCCATTGATCTGGTTAATAAAACACGTATTAATAGCAATGAGTTAGGCAGTCTTAATATCAGCTTGTTTAGTGATATTTAAAGCAGTTCATGCAACCAGCCAGCCATTTGTCAAACGAACGGAAAGCCTCAGCTCCTATGCCCTTCTTAGCCTTTGCTGCCTTATACTCCTTCTTCGCATCCTTAGTCAGCACGAACAGATCCACGTAATCGCCTCTACTGATTTTTTTCCGGCAGCTATCCCGCAAACCCCTCAACACTGCCGTATAGTCGCAGTGAACCACTCCGGGCAAATTATGGCGCTTCTTGGCCCTGCGAGCGCTCTCGCTAAGCCGCTTGCGCCTCTTCCGCATCTCCCGCTGCCCTGCCGCCTTTTTTGCGTACCTCTCCGACCGCTTCTTTGCTCTAGTCGTGCTACTAACCTCGGACGCTTGCGACGATAGGGGTGAAGAACAGGAGGAACTGACAGAACTAGAGCGTGCAGAGGAGCCCAATGCCGAATCCTCCATCTCACCTGACGTTGCCGACCATTCGTACTCGGATGCTCCCGCTGTGGAAACTTCAAAGTCCTCGTCTTCGCTCACGTCTACGGCGGCCTCACCACGAACACCTGAAAAAGACGACAAAGCACGGGACCCGGAAACCACTCCCGGAGCATGCCTACTATTCCGGGGTAACTCCGCCCGCGACTCACATCCACGCTCTGTTCCTACCTGTTAGTTGCCTAACTAACAGCCACCTCCAGGTCATGACAAGCGCGCACTATCTGCCCGACTGCCGACCCCGTCAGCGTGAAGGACGCCCCAGCTACTGTGCGCGTGCCTGAACGCCTCGCTGTCCCCAGGGATGTGGCTGCGATCAATGGGCCCAATGCCGCTACCACCGATGACAGCGCTGAGGCTAACTCCTCGGAGGCCTCCTGACTGCCCCCAAACTCGTGGCCACGACCGTGGGAGGCCCCCACGGAAGCCACCCTCCGCCTACTGGCCTGCCGTCCGGTGGGCGCCGATAAGGGCCCCACCGGTAAATAGTCTGCTTGCACCCCTGTTGACCCGCTGGCCCCCCTTGCATGTTCTTGCCTGCTCCTCTGCCCCTCACCTCCCCCATACGCCCTGCGCCCACACTCACCCAATAAGCTGCCACTGCAGCTGCCCCTGGCGCGCGCGCCCTCCTTCTGCAGCCCGGAGCTCCCTCCGGCTGCAGGGAAGGCAATCCTATGGGGCCCAATGAGGTTATCATTATATGCCCCCCCCCCCCGCCACTCCCCACCGGACTCCCGCTGTAAGGGAGACTGCGGGGGAAACTGAGAGCCTTGTGGCGCCGCTGCGCGTACACGTGCGCGGTCGGCGCCACTAGCTGAGCGAACGGCCGCACGCGTCCCTTGCAGCGCTCACAGAAAGTCTCTGGCCCGAAGAGGGGAGCACCGCCGGCAGAGCCCAAGCGACAGCCCTTCCCCGCCCAGCCGCCGCACTCCGCCTGCCTTGCCACCCTCGGCCGGCATCTGCCTGCGGCCTTGAAATGGAGGGCGGGAGGGAAGAGGGTCCAGGAGCTTCGGTATGTTGCCCGCTCCGGCGCGCATGCGCGGGTCCGCAACTCCGGCACCTCAGGAGGTGGAGGTGCAAGCTGAGGCCCGGCCACCTCACCTCCCCTCTCTTGTGCCCCGTGTCTCACCCGCGGCCAGAGATTACCTCCGGACCAAACTCCTGGGGCAGGGGAGACCGAGTCCGCCTGGCAACCGCCGCGCGGGTACGCGCGCCGTCGCCAGGGAATGGGGAACCATGAACTAGGGACATAGGCCCAGCCGACACTCCCTCTCCCCCGCCCTCAGAGCGGTAACAAGATGGAGCCCCGGCCGAACGGTGGGGGCGAGAGGCAGCCATGCAAGCAGCACCTGCCCTCAGGGAATGAACTGGAAGGCGAGGGGGAGCAGGAGGGCAAATAACACCGGGCACAAGCTACACATACACTGCCTAACTATAATAAACTTCTCACGCAGAAAATTTACCTGATATATAACCTGTTTAAATCCCTAATGAAATGCTCTAAAACTGAGAAACACTCACCAGCTAGAAGGCAAACCAACAGCGACCCCTAGATGACCTATACATCCCTATATATGCTGATCCCTCCCCTATCTACCATTGGCTGTAACCTTTCATAACAATTTGGTCCACACCCATCACAGGAGGTTTAACTCTCTCCATTCCCATGTCTGTTATTTTGTTCTCCTAATGTGAAAAGGGTGTAAAAACACCCTTATTCACATTTTTTTTTTAGTAAAAATAATGTCAATAAATATGCCCCCATATGAGAAAGAACCACATTAGACCTCCCAGTTTCTGCCCTAATACTTCAGACCTCAATCCAATAATACAGTCTAGTCCGAGTTCATAACCAACCACATCTGTGACACTAGTACTGTATGTCCTCCTAGAGTGTGTAAGCATGAGATACAATACACTATGTGATACGTACAGTGACAAGTTGCAAATGTCATTGGAAAGTACCTTCTCCCTCTAATATGTTAGGGGAAAAAGTGCAAGAACATATAAATGCATATCTGTGGCATTTTAAATAGTGTCATATAGAATAGATAACCCTATAAGCAGCCTGTGTTTGACCTAGTGCATCACATATCCAGTACACAATCACACCTCTGGGAAAGATGTGAAAATAACAGCCTAGGGTCCAGGTAAAGTGCCAGGAAATGTTTGGCTGGCTCCTTAGCAGAATACCAATGTTCAGTGAAAATACCATGTTGAGTAATGTCATTGTCAGGGATCTCTGAGCTGACAGCAAATGCAGTGAGTTCCAACAAGCCCAGCCTAATGCTTTCTATATATTCCTTATTAGCTTCTGGGCTGTAGCTGCCAGCTGTAATGGGCACTATACCTTGTTTGGGCTGATACTTTTTACCTCTCTTTATTTGATTAATTGTTCTCTCATAATCAACCTCTCACATAAAACATGAATACTGTGTGATAAAAAAACAACAGCTTCGAAACTAAGCTCAAATACTGTAGAAAACACAACCACAACAGCAACAACCGATTGATAAAAAGTATAACTTTGCTTATGGAAGCAAGAAAAAGACACCTTAGGCTAGTTAGAGATTAAAATAATAAATCTGGACCTGGGCACTGTGGGGCTAATTCAGACCTGATTGCTGCTGTGTGTGTTCGCACAGCAGCGATCAGGTCCGAATTGCGCATGCGCTGCAGTGCGCCTGCGCATGGCAGACAGCCGACAGCTGTCTTAGTCCTGCGATCGCCTCTGCCTGATTGACAGGCAGAGGCGGTTGCTGGGCGGGAGGGGGCCGCCCGGCGGCGGTTGACCATCATGTAGGGGGCGCAGTCCAGGCAACACAGGCGTGCCCAGACCGTTGGAGGGGGCAGGCCCTGCGACCCAGGCAGCAACAAGTAGCTCCCTGCCAGCGCGCAGGAGCTGCGCTGGCTGGTAGCCACTCCTACAGTACAAAAGCATTGCCGCTGCGTGATGCTTTTGTCCTTGTACGACGGGGCTAGCCCTGTGCTGGGTGTCCCCCCGCATGTCAGGGAAGCTGATCGTAAATGTGCTAAATTTAGTACATCTACGATCAGGTCTGAATCACCCCCTGTGTCCTGTCCATAGATCAAAGCATCAGAATAGCTGAACAGACTAGGGGGACGATTTATCACCATCCGCATGTGAGAATGCAGATGTGAGGTGACAAAATCAACCTAATTTGCAATGTAATTATTGATTACATCGCACGGATGTATCAATAATCGCATGCAGGGACAGAGACTGCGAGAAAGCTCTGTCTCTGCGATGACACTCCGCAGCACTATCGGGGTATTTTTCATGAGAATATTCTCAGAGTTTGTGCTGCGCTGTGTCACTGCCATCACCCGCAAACCCCTCCCCATTATGGCAACCCCCGCCTCTGCGTCGAGACACCCCTGAGCGCTGAACTATACTCACCAGCAGCGATCGGTGCTCCAGTGCTGTAATGCAAGCTGCTGCTTCACGGCTGCCATCAGAAGTTGTGGGTACTGGGACTGGCAAAATAGTCAGGCCCCTCTCCACTCCCCTCCACCCCTCTCCCCCCCATCCTGGAAAAAAAAGGTTAATAAAAATAAACATATATTTAAACAAAATAAAAAATAAAATTTCTATACACACACAGAGCATCACCATATTATGCCCCTTGCACAATATTAAGTCCCCACAGTAATGCTCATCACTATATTATGCCCCTTGCACAATATTAAGTCCCCACAGTAATGCTCATCACCATATTATGCCCCTTGCACAATATTAAGTCCCCACAGTAATGCTCATCACCATATTATGCCCCATACAGTAATGCCCCTGACACCATATTATGCACCTACATTAATAGCCTTGTCACCATATTATGGCCACACAAGTAACTGTTTGTTGTCAGTTCCTTCCTTCCTCCCCCCCCCCCCCCCCCCCCACATTGCTGCCGCTGTCGGGAGGGTCTGAGATGCTCATGCCGCTGCCTTCCCGCCCGCCTCCGTCACCGTCGTTCTGCCGCTGTTCTACATCCTCCGGCAGCTATGTATTGAAAATGTCCCTCAAAAATGGCCACTGCACTGGCGTATCTATAATGGGTGCACACGGGCATCTGAGTCCAGAGGGGGCCCACACCGCACACACTGCACCCATTTTTTCTATACTTACCTTTCTGGCATCCATCGGTGACTGTGTGTGTGCCCCCTCCTCTCCTGTAGCCGTCACCGCCGCTGCTAGCGCACTGAGCACTAGAGACTCTGGCACAGTGCCAGAGTCTACAGCGCATGCGCAGGACTCCGGAAAGATGGCGCGGCAGCCATTTTTCAGAGTCATGCGCATGTACTGTAGACTCTGGCACTGTGCCAGAATCTCAGCGCTGACAGCGGCGGTGACGGCTACAGGAGAGGAGGGGGCCCACACATGGAGTCTGCACACGGGTCCCCTCCTCTCTAGAAATGCCGCTGGGCTACCACCTCAGAGGAGACAGTCATTAAATATACCAGAGGGCTCCTCTAGTATCTTGAATCTTGAAGGGATGTTTTCAATACAGAGCTGCTTGAGGGCTGAGGACAGCAGGGATGACAGCGGAACAGCAGCAGGCTGGCAGAGGGCTGCCTGAGCATCCCAGGCCCCCCCCTCTGTAACAGAAAGGCCGGGCCCGGGACAGCTGTGCCCCCAGCACACCCCTGTTGCAGGGACGGATTATGCCTTGGGGGTGCCCGGGTACTTTAGACAGGGGGGCCCCGGTGGAAGGAGGGGGCGGCTGTGTATAAGATTGTGCATACCTCCCAACATGACCCATTCAAGGAGGGACACAATGCTCTCTATCTGGACTTCCCTCTTAATATACGATTTAGTCACCTGTGTTAAACTATTTAATTGATAAGAAAGGTGGTTCAACACAGGTGATTACAATCATAAATTAAGAAGAAAGTCCAGGTAGAGAGCATTTTGTCCCACCTGCAATGGGTCCTGTTGGGATGTATGGATTGTGTATATTAAATTTAGCCCAATGGTGTATACTAGATTTAAATTAATAGTTTAATAATGCCTGGGTACTGTTTATAGCTCCGCCTAATTGAAAGAGTTTATAAAATGTTATTGTAGTGGAATAAAGACAACTTAAACAACCTTAAAATACACATAGAAAAATAAAATCTATAATTTATCTTGTCACATGCAAAAATAGCAACAGCCTCTGTACTACTTACACACTGGGACAGGACTCAGGAGGTGTGTGTGTGTGTGTCTCTCTATCTAGACCTTCATCAAATAACAAGTTACACAGGGCTCCCACCCAGGTGTGGAGAGAGCTGTAAGTAGCACAGGGATCCCACCCTGTGTCACTTACAGCTCTCTCCACCCTCCTATCTCCTCTACCCTTAAGGGGGGTACACACGTAGCAATGTGTGCATAAATTCTAAGCAATCGGACTAGATTACTTAGAAAAGAAGCACACATCTCTCTGTGTATTCACCATAGCGATAGCTAACTCTAGATTGGCCTGCATGCATGCACAATCTAGTCAGATCACTCAGTTCACCAGATCGCTCAGTTCACCGCTGGGTGAATAGAGCATCCCTTACACATCACGCTGTGTGCTGAGCGGGGGGAAGGGGAGATGTGTGTTGAGCGTTCTGTGATCGCTCAGCACACATCTCCCCGTGTGTACCCCCCTTAACAACTGAGATTCAGATTCCCCCAGTTGCCGGTGCTTCAATGCGTCAAGATAACCAAGCAGGGGGCTTTAGGCTGTGGCTAGCGTTACATCCAGTGGTGTGTAAGTGGTATCACTAAAAGCATTTTGTCCCTTTTAGAGATTTCTTCAGGGATGTGTGCACAGGCAGTTTTTAAAGATGGCCATATAAGCACACAGGTGAAATGCTATGCCCTTCATAACTGATATTCCCTGGTTCACCAGTTCAGTAGGAGCCTCCAACTGCAAATTTGTCACAAGCACAGATACATTGGCAGATTTGCCTATTCTAAAATCGCATAAACATAGAGATCTAGGAATTTCGTTTTGCAGCAAGCTCGGATCTATTGAGATAATAGTTCAATGTTCATTTAATATGCAATTTATAAAGATGCTTCAAACATATAAAAGGTTGTTTACAATCTGTATGCAGCATGCACTCCCAATGTCAATGTGGCCAAATACTACATATACCAGTCATCATCATCAACTTGTTCATAACAATTGATATTATAATCTTTTATTCGCACTGTCCTATTTCTGTACACTAGCTCTAGTTTTCAATTGTTTATTATTATTATTATTATTACTACTACTACTACTACTATTATTATTATTATTATTATTAGTAGTAGTAGTAGTAGTAGTAGTAGTAGTAGTAGTAGTAATATTTTTTTTTTATCCTTTAGTTATTCTTCATTTATAGGGTGCCACAAATGCCTTTGAGCACAGACAGATACAGTACAAACATGACAAGACATAAAATGTGAAAACAATGCAGAATGTAAGAATACTAGGGGTTAGGTATACTAAAGGCCCATATAGACTGGGCCTTTAGTATACCTCCCACACATCTCTCCCGCCACTCAGCACAGCGCGATATGTGCTGAGCGTGCGGGGGGCGCTCACTTCACCCAGCGGGTGAAGTGAGCGACCCGCTAGATTGGCCTGCACGGCAGGCCAATCTAGCAGCAGCGATAGCGATGCGCGGGGCTGCACATCGCTATCGCTGTAAGGGGTACACACGGAGCAATCAGGCTTATATTCTAAGCAATCTAGTCAGATTGCTTAGAATATCGCTCTGTGAGTACCCCCCGTGAGGCTGGCTATTAATAAGCAAAGACAACATTTAGTTTAGTAATCTTCAGAAAACACTTTATACTGATTCTGTTTCTATTATGTAGTGGAGAACTTTTAGTTTATTAGTGAAAGAAAAGACATACCATTGTTTACATTTAAGTGTATCTTACTAATCTGATATACTGTAGCGTTTGGATGGATTTATTTATTTCTCATTACCCTAAAAATAAAGATATTCATTCTTTAAGCTGTGTACACACTGGAGCGACAGGAATGTGTTCCAACGTCTCCGCAAGCATAACTAGCCCGAGGCTCTTTGAGCCAGCCCTGGTTAAAAAAATACATGGGACAAAATTGCGTAGGGGTCCCATGTATTTTTAGAACCAGCACCGGGCACCACTAGCAGGGGTGTAATGCCACAACCACGGGACACAGTTCACTGGTCACACTGGCCAAAACATTAACCCTCCTAACTAATCAGCCCAGGCTGGGGATTCCCGGGGAAGTAGGGACCCCCCAATAAATCGGTCCCCCTCTCTCCAGTCTACCCCATGCCTAGGCTGAAGCCCGGGGCTATCCCTCACACTCCATGACGGTTGGTGTGAGGTTAATGAAAGTTAGTTGTTAAATAATATTGGTGGTCATTCCGAGTTGTTCGCTATTTTTTACGTTCGCACAACATATTCGCAAAACTGCGAATACGTTGCACAAAAGCGAAAATCCGCCCCCAACGTATTTTTGCAATTTCGTACGCAGTAATACACAAAGTAGGCGTAAGCCAAATGACATCGCACTAATACGAACCCATCGCAATACCACAAACCTCATCGTATAAAACCTAACTTCTCGTAGATTTACACAACCCTCTTAAAATTGCACACGCTTTTGGTAAAAAACGCACAGCAATGGTTTTTTTTCACTTTTAATTTAAATAAGGCTCCACAAGCCTTCCTCAATTACGAATCCAATTAGTGTAATGATTGTTAATGGTCATGACCAATTAAGTCTCCAAATAATACCTGAAGAACACTTTGTAGGCATAATTGGCCATTAACATTATAAATTAGTAATTTTAAATATAGATGTGGTAAATGTGGCTTGTTTTTTTGTTTTTTTTTGTAGTGGTGTAGTGTGTGAATAAATGTGTTAACATGATTTTGAAATCAATAAGCTCCTAACTATTTTTAATGTTTATTTTCGGTTTTAATTTTAAATTCACATTCTTAAGTTACATGTCAGAAATGTTTACGCTAACCAATTTCTGCTAGGCAATCTGCAGTTCCTTTATTGCATAAATAAACACAACACCCGATTAACTTGAAACAAAAATGTTTATTTGTACATTATTTTTTTTATAAACAAATTTTTAGAAATAATAGTTGTTGTTTTTTAAACAATTTTTTGCAGCAAATCCACTGTTGCCATTAAATTTTGAAGTTGCTGGCGCATGCTGGCCAGAATTCCTCCCAAACTTGTGGTATCTCCAACCACTACATCTGAAATTAAGATGCAAAATAAACATTACTAACTTCCTCACATTACCTATTATACAAACAAGGCACACAGCACACTTTAATGCAGGCATGTCCAAACTGTGGCCCTCCAGCTGTTTGTAAAATACATATCCCAGCATGCCTTGACCCAGTTTTGCTGTCCGAGAATGCAAAAGCTGTGTCTGGCCATGCTGGGATGTGTAGTTTTTCAACAGCTGGAGGGCCGCAGATTGGACAGGCCTGCTTTAATGGCCAAGTAACTACATCATGGATGTTTTACTGAGAAAACTTTAGCAGAACAACACACAAGCCTGCTCAGCAAGGTTTTTTATTTTTTACTTAAACAAAGTGTACGACACCGTGGGGTACATTACAGTAATATGGGAGTTATATTGTAGATGGAACGTTACCCATAGCAACCAATCAAAATCAACATATTATCTTGTAAAAGGTGCAAAATAATTGAAAAATATGATCTGCTTGTTTGCTATGGCCAAAATCCCAACTTAAATAGTAATACCATCTTAGTAAATGTAGCCTCATGCAGGGATTCATTCACATCTGGAGTGAAGCAGTCTTTTCTTTTTTCTTTTTGGCCCTGCATCAACACACTGCATATCCACATATTCAGAAGGACCACATATCGTAGCATGCCCACACTCCATGAAAGCCTGCCTTACAACACAAGGTCTAACAGCTTTCTAAATGTATAAATCCTAAATAGTAGGAGTGTAACTTTCACAACACAAATCACTGTGTCCTTAGCCTGCCTAACAAAGTGACTCCTGCGACTTTAATGTGAAAATATTGCAATACCCAGGCACAATTGTAAAAGTAAAACCACACAAAAAGTACCACTCAGGTCTAAATGTTTTGCATATAATGTATCACATACAAACCCTGTTGTGCAGCCAAACCTGTCGACATAGTGATTGGCGACCCAGAGTGGGCATCCTCAACTTTGCAGATGTAGACACTGTACATATAATGTTCCTCCACAAATGTAAATGCATCATCCATACCATGATGAAGAAGACAAGCATTTAACCTTGACAAAAGATTGCCCAACACTGCATTTATTTGAATGTGTCGTATTTTTTTTTTTTTAAATAAAAATGAATGTGTGTGAACTTACTCTCCTCTGCCACTTGCCCACCTCCCTCAAGTGGCTCCGGGGCCTCTGCTGCCCATTCGGATGGCGGCGAAGGTGGATGGCTGGGGGATGTAGACTGGATGGGTGTTGTTGGCTGGATGGGGGATGTGGGCTGGATGGGGGAAGGAGGCAGGATGGGGGAAGGAGGGTCTATTTCTGTAAGAGGATGGAAGGGGGAGGACCTTACAGAGGGGGTTTGAGAATGATAGGGTGAGGGTGGTGGAGAGGATTTTTGGGACACAGAGGGGGAGGGGGGCAGAGAGGGGAATTGTGAAAGAGAGGTGTATTTGGCCGGAGAGGGTGATTGGTCGGGAGTGGGGGATTGGGAAAGAGAGTAGGATTGGGCCAGAGAGGGTGAGGTGGCCGGAGAGGGTGAGGTGGCCGGAGAGGGGGTGTGGGCCGGAGAGGGGGAGGTGGCTGGAGAGGAGTGGGCCGGAGAGGGTGAGGTGGCCGGAGAGGGGGTGTGGGCCGGAGAGGGGGAGGTGGCTGGAGAGAAGGAGTGGGCCGGAGAGGTGAAGGTGGCTGGAGAGGGGGAGTGGGCTGGAGAGGGGGTGTGGGCCGGAGAGGGGGTGGGGGGTGGGCTGGAGAGGGGGTATGGGCTGGAGAGGGGGAGGGGGCCGGAGAGGGGGAGTGGGCTGAAGAGGGGGAGGAAGCCTAAGAATGGGCCTGGGAAGAAGAGGGGGATGGGGAGACAGAAGGGGAGGGGGCCTGAGAAGGGGACTGGTGTGGGCTCCCAGCAGCAGCAGCAGCTTGCCGTTGTGCTCGCCCTAGAATGACATATGTAATATTTAGGTTGTAGCATATACATTTATAACATCAGCATATTCCTATAACTCTGTTCTGTCCCATGTTAAAGAGACAGGGGTAACATTAATACGTTTTTTTAATGTTAAAACTGGTGATGTTGCCCATAGCAACCAATCAGATTATACGTAACATTTATTAAGCTGCTTCTATCAGATAATATATAGAATCTGATTGTTTGATATAGGCAACATCACCAGTTCAAAAAACCTCCCACATTATAAAATTAAATCCACTGAGCAAGTTATTGGGTTAAGTTGACAGGCTGTGTAACAACTCTGCACAACAACATTCACTTTTGCAGAAGCACCTTGCTACACAGTTAGTACTGCTTGCCCTACCCACACACACTGTGTCATGTTTATTCTACAATAGTTTATTGTAATTGTGCAAATTTTCACACTCTCACTTAGTGAAAGTAGGCAAAGTTTATGCTAAAATTCTCAGTGTTATTTACTGTAATATTTTACTTACTGCGCCTACGTATGTCACGGATTTGTTGGCGGAGCTCCGCCAACAGGTCCGGCGTACGCCTGCGGAGGTTGCTCCAGCGCCTCTCCAATTGAATGATGGTCCTCCTGCTGCGGGCGCGGGTTCTCAATAAGCGGCGGACCTCCGCGTATGCCTCGCGCTTTACCCTATTTGGAATAAAGGGCCCTGCGCGGCCTACGCGGCGGTCCATTACTGCCACCAGAACGCGCAGCTTGCGGCGGGTAAACGCTGCTGCACGCATGATGGCAATGGCGTTTTCCATATATGGGCTTATATTTATTGTTTGTGGTGGCATGTGATTGGTTGTAATTGCATGGTGTCATCTGTAATAAACTTTATTGATATGTGTACATTAATGTGCAGGACAGTTTGTACAGTTCTCATGGGCGGAGATTCGCACCCGCGGACACGTACACACACACACACACACACACACACATCGGAGATTCGCACCCGCGGACGGACACACACACACACACACACACACACACACACACACACACACACACACGCATCATTGAGATATGGCTTCACATCATAAACATATTAGTCTTCACACACACACATATATATATATATATATTTGTTTTTTAAAAACAACACACAAATTTTATTGTCCTATTTTTGTCCTTAGAAATAAGACAACTAAGTGTAACAATCTGTTTACTCACCACATTTTGCAGGAACAAACAGCTACACAAAGTCACACATTTGTGGTTTTTTAGGATCAGATGATGTGGAATTTTTATGGTAAACAGATGCACAAGCCTAACAGAAAATTACAAAAAAGTTAAAAAAAATATTGTTGTTTACATTCAAAACTACAAAAGTCATTTTTAATTTAAAAAAAAACATTGTATACAACACTCTTACACAACATACATAAAAAGGAGAACATTACATAAAAAAAACTGTACTGAAGCAATAGCAAATACTCGCAAAACTCACTCAGAAATGTCCACCTTGCTTCAGTAATTTCCAGCATACACCCACACACACACAGGCTGCATGCAGGGCGTTTATATAGCCAGTGCAACAATTACTGGCCCAATTTGCATAATATACACCTGCGCGGATTTCCGCACAAGAAACAACACGCAGCTATAAATAGCTAAACACTCGTGCATACACACATGCCACCAGCAACATGGCTACTCGTGAGCAGATGGCAGCAGAGATGGACGAGGTGCAGCAGCAGATGGCAGTTTTAGCACATAGACGCATAGCACTGCAGAGGCAGATGCTTGACTTTGGCAATGCTGAGTTAGAAATAGCAGGACCCAGTACTAGCCAAACTCCATCTTCTGATACCCAGGAGTTAGGAGTGAATCCCCTGCCAGACATAGCTAGTGGGGAACTGAGGGTGATTCCGGACTAGCAGCTCAAACACAAACTACACAAGCAGCTAGTGAAGAAGAAGATGGTGAGGAAGGTCAGGACGATAGCTCACAGGCTACTTCCAAAAAAAAGAAAAGACAGCCCGCCTTCACTAAGAGGGTTACGGGTTTTGGTCACACAGGCCATGCAAAAAATACATCCAGGACCCAAAAACATGGGTGCTGCAACCAAAGACAGAATTTGGAGGGACATCACTGATTCTGTTAATGAAGTCGGCTCAATAGTCCGCACCTCGCAGGAAGTTCGAAGACGGTAAGTGTATATTGCCAGTCCATTTTCTGTGGCAAGTATTCTTAAAAAGTTACTTAGATGTGATGTTGCCTATAGCAACCAAATGCATAACATGTGTCCTAGATATTAAAGCAGGTTTTCATAATTTAACACTACCTTGCCCCTATTTTTCACCACATATGTAGTTGGGCCGACTTCAAATCCCGCCTGAAGGGCAAGAGGTCTGCGGAGTGGAATGCCTCGAGGGCAACAGGGGGAGGTCCTGCTGCCACTGTGGAATACACAGATCTTGAGGAGATGGCGATGGACTGTGTGAGCTACGAGGAAGGGGTTGGGGTGTCTCAAATGGACACGGACCTGCCTGAAATACTCCATGCACATGACTTGCCAGGTAAGTTTACACACATATTTGTAATGTAAACATTTTGGGGATCCAAAAGTCTCATATTGTTTGTGTCTACTCTTTTTACACTCATTCTTCTATTTGCTTTGAACATAACACAGCACAGGTGGGTGAGCAGGTAGAGTCACAGGAGGGTTATGTGGCGGAGGCTGAGGTGGAGGGACCTAGTGTCTCTGGCACTGTGGAACCACAAATCCCACCCATCCAGATTCCAACTGCCCCCCCCCCACCCCCACCCAACCCTCTGCTATCCCGGAAATCCTGACTGAAATAGCCAGGTATGGTGAGAGCCTGAATGCTTTTCAGGACAGGATGCTCCGGGAGGTAAGCCAGATACCTGTCCGGCTCACTGAGCACAGAACCAGTGTGGAGCAAGGTGTAGCTCAACTCTGCCAAGGTCTGGCAGAGATCAGGCAGGGCCAAGATCAACTCGCCTCCTCCTTCCAAGAACTTGCCAATTCCATTCGGCAAGGGCTCCAGGACATCGCTGTCTCCCTTGCCCACAGTGGCAGAGAGCCAGCCACATTGGCTCCCTCCCCTCCCCCTGCCCAGGAAGAACATCCCACTGGGCAGGGCCCTCGAAGGTCGCTCCGCAGACCAAGCCAAGAAGAACTACATCAGGCGGGGGAAAAAAAGAGAAAGTGATGTCTCTCCAGATGGGCAGCACCCATGTTGCCTCGATGTATTTTTTTATTTTGGCTTGTGTGGCTAGAATGTAGAACTCCCTCAAAGTGAAAGGTTTTCTTTAAATTGTAGCCTGTGAGTTATTTGGGCCTACACCTGAGCCATCTTCCTCTTCCTAGCGTGCTGTGTATGTTTGTGTTTGTGTGTTGGTTCCGGAATCTACCTCAGTTCCCCTAAAAGTTTAGTCTGGCTGGGGGTTCACTTACTTAATTTAAAACATCATATTTTGTCAGAAGATGGGGTTACCATAGTACTGGGTTCTGCTATGTGCATTTTGCCACTGCCATCTGCTTGCTACTATGTCCATCTCTGTATGTGATGCTCATTTGTAGCCATGTTGTGTTGGTGATTTTGTTCTTTTTTTGAAGTAAAAAAAAATTACTTTACAATTGTTTGTGTGTATTATTAAAGGTTATGCACTCAGGAAAACTGTGCCCTGTAAACTTGAACATGGCATATTGACATTTGTGGAACAAGGGAACAATCAGAATATTAAGACAAACATTGCATAGTGTAATTTAAAATCTGTATGCCTTGCACAACACTTAATTGGCCATATAAAAAAAAAAGGAACTTGGGTTACTAGGAGCAACATGCCATAGTATTAGATATGGACACATATTCCCCCCAAAAAACTAACACAAACATATTAAGTCACATTAAATGTAGGCTGCATTATGGTGCTCATGTTATTTGGTAAGTACAAAGGAATATGTCTATGTCGAGAAGATTTAGCTGATGTAGTTTATAAGTTTGTTTAGTCACATTTGAGATTATTAAACAAATAATTAAAACATGCATTTAACATCAGTTAATTTTTATTTGTCCAAAAAATACAGTGCATTATTTGTGAGTGTGTCAGATTTATTTGTGGTAACAATACAAATATTAAGTGGCCATATAATTGCTGTTTGTATTATTTTGTAAGAGCAGTGTTTGGCGAGTAATTGCTCAACAGGTGAATTCAGTTGGTAATTACTTGCTAATTAGAGCAGACACACACTTGTAACAGTACTTCGCAAGTGCTGAGTAGCTGCAGACTTACTCTTCGGCTGCGTCAAGATAGCGAACATTTGTTATGTACTTTTACCATAGGATACGCATTTTTGCCAAAAACACGCCTACTGCTGGATGCATACTCCCACACTAGCCGCCCACTTTCACGCCCATTTCGTAGTATTGCGAAGCCGTGCCTCTGCCACGCCTCCGTCACTCCCTGTTTTCGTTTGTGTATTACGAGTAGATTTTCGTATAGGAATTCTGCACAAGTGTCGTATCGCTAGCTTTGCGCATGCGTATTTCCGCTTTTGCGCATGCGCAGTTTGAGATTTTTTGCCGTTTGCGATGCGATGATCTGCTGCGAACAACTCGGAATGAGGGCCATTGTCTTTTAAAGGAGGACTACAGGTCCCAGCAAGCATCCCCTACATGATGGTATTTGGAGAACCACAAGTTCCAGCATGCAGTGTTTTATGGGCTCACTGGTATCTATAGTCCCCCTGTAAAAGAAATATTAAAATAACTGCCATATACACACACACTTTAGAAAGTACAACTTCAATACATACACTCACAAACACTCACCTTGTCCCTGGCGCCAGTTGGTCCTCTTGTCCAGCAGAATCTCACTGCATGGCTAAAAAAATATATACGTACATACTCACCTTTTCCTTGGTGCAAGTTAGGCCTCTTCTCCAGTATCATCCCAGTGGTTAAAAAATAAAAAAATTACCTGAACCCTCCAGACATAGCCATGCTATATGTAAATGCTTCCCAGCGTTACTCCCACAAGTGGCGGAACCCACATGTTCTGTCACTTATATGGCCACCAGCCAATCAGTGGCCGCTATCAGGCTGTTGATTGGCTGTGAGTGACTGTCTCTCAGCCAATCAGCACTATCTCACCCACTTCAATGTGCACATTGAAGTCTATGGGCCCATTGACGTCTATAGGGAAGCGCTGATTGGCATAGAGACAGCCACTCACAGCTAATCAGTGGCTTGTCACCATAAGCGGAACATGAGAATCTGTATGTGGGTGTATTATGCATAAATTTCAGCCATATTTAGTCAAAGGTTACTGAATGTTGTCAGTTTAAAATTATCAGCTATATGAGGTTCAAATTATTTTTAAAATTAAAATTTCTTTTTAGTATTCAAATATTTTATGAGTTCTCTGTTTGGTGCTTATAGTATATTGAAAATCCCTCTTTCTTGACTGCATCCATTATAGTGTTCAATAGATACACTGGAAACTATTAAACTGACGCTGTGATCCGGCACGGCTGTGTTCATTCTCTGACAGCTGTTTAACATCTATAGTGGGTAACATATTCCAGGGATTGTTAAAAGGCCAAATTCAACAATATCTTCTAGAAAAAATTATTATCAGCAACAGCCAGCATGGATTTATGGAACAGTACTCTTGGCAAATAAATCTACTCACATTTGATGAGTAAATGAACAGAAAATTGGATAGTGGGATGTCAGTGGATATAGTATATTTGATTCTGCAAAGGTGTTTATTATAGTAATTTAAAACTACTGGTCTAGAAAATATTACATGTACCTGGATAGAAAAATAGTTAACAGACTACTGTATTCTCACTCAGTGAGTAGTTATTAAGGTTTTGTAATCTAACAGGACCAAAGGTATAACTGGTATATATCAGTATGTTGGTTTTGAACCAAAGCTGATTAGTTTGTTTTTAAATTATATAGAAAAAGGTGTTTAAACTAAGGTCTGTGTGATTACAAGTAATGCTAAATGTTGTTTTGTGATAGAGTTCACACCAGATGTGTTACCTTTATTGGTGGATAATTTGGGAGACTAGGAAGCCAGGGCTGTCTTAACAGCAGTGTAGGCCGCTGGGCAAAGCAATGCACTACTCATCCTACAGCGGTAAGGGTGAGGAGTGCTATCAGCGGCACCTTTAATGTCCAGCGGGTGGTAGGGGGTGTTCTATCTTCTGCTCAGCATGTAGAACCTGGAGCAGTAATTACTGCTACAGTAATTACTCCTTTGCTGCGCAGATGGTGGGAGATGGTGCACGAAGGAGAACACTAAACTTTAGAAGAGGGCATTGGGTTGAATGAAGGGTTCCCGGTACATGGCTTCCAGGGTGTTAGGGGTGTTTAATATGCAGGACAGGCGTGGATAGTGGAGTGGGCTTGAAATTCATCATTATTCTGGTGGGAGGGCAGCTTGCTTGACTGCAAATATTTCCGGTTCCTGGAAATAGATTTCTTAGCTTTCAATGGGAAAAAACAGGAGGTACTTGGGACTTGGGGATCAGGGTTCAGGAGCCAAAGCACTCAACCGACATAAATATAAAACTGCATACCAGGTGTGTGGAGCTAGCGCATGGCCAGCTGCTGGAAGACTGATATCTCTGGGCATAGTAGAGAGAAGCAGTCAGTGTCCACCAAAAGGGGAGAGTCCCAGCTTTTGGAGTATGCCCTCAGCAAAACTCTCACCAAAGATATCTGGCTGGGTAGAGCAATTAACAGACTCAGATGGGGCCACTGCTTTATCTCCGGTTCCCCAGGGACGATTTAAAAAAAATCTGGTATCCCTAGAAAAAGGGGACCCTCAGCTATCAGCCTATGGCCCTTATACTTCTGGGGCCCTTGGGCAACTGCCCACTGAGCCCATATGAAAAGAGGCCATGTAGGAAGCAACATGGTAGATGAGTTCCAATGTGGATACATTTATGGATTGAATGCGAGGACTGATAACTTGCATGGCATTGGTGGGAGAATCCACAAATGAGAATGTTCTAGGTCCAGAGTGGGCAGTTAATTTGCATTGGGCCCAAGTTTGGCTGTCTGTAGCCACCATACACAAAAATTACCTGCATTCCAAAATGTGTTCAGCTGTATTTGAAGCCATGGCTAGCATACTCATCTATCATATTTGCACTAAATATGTTGGAAGCCTAAGGTTCAGCATTTCAGTTTACTTAAGAGCTAGTTACATTACTAATGTTTGGGTTAGAAAACCCTGCTAGAAGATAGAAGATGACTTGAGTAACATAGAGCTGCCCGCCTACCATTCTGACCCCTCTATCTCCATCTCTTCTCATGATTCCACTTTTCCCTTACTTCCATTAATGGAGGGTGTACCCCAAGCTTCTGTTTTGGGATCTTCTCTGACATCTCCCCCTGTCTTCTTACTTGTATCTCCAACTGTATCTCTGCAGTTTCTACCTGGATGTCCTAGTAGCTTCTTAAACTTAACATGTCTAAGACTGAAATGATCAACTCCCCACCCTCCCGCATTAACCTCACATCCTACTGTTTCATTATCTATTAACAGCACAACCATCTCCTCTTGCCCCTAAATGTCTTGGATTTATCTTTGACTCCTCCCTCTCCTTCAAACCACACATTCAGTACCTCTCACAGTCCTACCATTTCCATATCAGAAATATTTCTAGGATCAGACACTTTCTCACGGTGGAGGTAAATAAGATCCTCATACATTCACTGGTCATCTCCAGATTGGATTACTCCTCCTAACTGGCCTCCTAGACTCCCAGCTCTCTTCAATCTGTCCTTAATGCTGATGACCACCTCATCTTCCTTCTCCAAATGTAGAATACTACGTCTGCCTCCCCTCTCCTACAAGCCCTACACTGGCTCTCGTCCCTTCAAGACCCCAATTCAAGCATCTCACACTCACTTATAAAGTCTTCAGTCAATTCTCTCCCATTTACATGCTGACGTAATTTCCCTTCACACTTCGCCCGCCCACTTCACTCCACAAATGCATGCCTCCTCTACTGCCAACTGATTACTACCTTCCACTCCTGCTTCCAAGATTTCGCTGATGCTGCTCCCCACCACTGGAATTCACTCCCTCTCCCTATCAGACTCTCCACTTTTCTTCAAACATTTCAAACAGGGTCTGAACCCCCAATTCTTCATCACTGCCATCCTAACACACTGAACCTTGTTCCTTCCTCACTGTCAATGCCAGTGGTTCTCAAAGTTTGTTTTCAGGAACCCAAACACTTTACGTTTTCCAGGTCAACTAGCAGATGCACAGATAGTATAGGACGTCAGGCCTATAAGGACGTTGCAGTGACTAGTGTAACTACAGCAGAGAGCTGATCACTGTGTGTTTATTGCTAAAAAGATATATTTGGTAACTACAGCAGAGAGCTGATCACTGTGTGTTTATTGCTAAAAAGATATATTTGGTAACTACAGCAGAGAGCTGATCACTGTGTGTTTATTGCTAAAAAGATATATTTGGTAACTACAGCAGAGAGCTGATCACTGTGTGTTTATTGCTAAAAAGATATATTTGGTAAATTGTTAAGTGGATTAATATCTGTAGTCAGCAAAAACCTTGTGATTGACTGGGGCTTAGTGATCTCACAGTTGGTAGTTGATTATCCCCTTTTGGTTGAGGGTTGCTGTGTGGGGGAGGGGGTGTAATCACAAAGAGCATGTGTTTGTAGACTTACTTAACCAGTATAGTATAGGACGTCAGGCCTATAAGGACGTTGCAGTGACTAGTGTATAAAGTGGCTAGTTATTAAGTGGCAGCTAATATCAATAGCAGTGTTATACCTGTGTTAAACCGAAGGAAAACAGAAGGCAAACAAACTTACAAATTAACAAAAGGCCTGCATTACAACCTAAAAACTCTGGAACTTTATGTGGCCTCTCCTCGCCTCAAACATGAGAACACCAAGACCATGCTTACAACCTCTCTGTCTGAGAACATCAAGTCTGTCCCTGGGCCTAACCATCAAGATGAACAGGGAACTGTGGGGGAAGAGCACCAGGACCGGGATCAGCAGGGACATCCCCATTGCGTCTGAGTATGCCCCCCTCATTCTCATACCCAACCGAACTAAGATCTGATCAAAATGTTATCCCAATCCTACTTCTGCCACTAGTTACCTGCTATTGTGTGTGTTTTTATTTTTTTATTTTTCTCTCCATTGCTCGCTTCCAACCCACCATGTGTTTTCCTGTAATGTTTACCTCCACTGATTGCACACCTTTCCATTGTGCCCTACATGCAGGGTACATCATACTATTACTTAAGCATCAGTTTTCCCATATATGAACTTGGCCCTTGCATGGCTCACCTCCCACAGTGTAACCTTCAAAGTGCGCCCAACATGGCTGCCCCATATGGTACACTTGTGGATGGGATGAAAAAATACATGGACCTTGTGGTTTTGTTGGAACCCTACTCTAAGCTGTAGGACTCTGAAATCACCCCCATTTTGTGCCATCTCTTCTAGGGGTAGACTATTCCACCTGGGTAATCCTACGCTTAGCGCCCAAGATGGCTGCTGCACTTGGTACCTATAAGGGTGGAATACACAACCCTTGGAAGTTATTACCCAAAATGCCTTCACCAATCCTGCGTTATGCTTTCTGTGGACTTAAGATTTTTCTTTTATGTCTGTGTTGCTTGTCTATTGTTGTATTACTCAAATCCTCTGTATCATGTGCATTGTTTTTGATGTCTGTAAAGCGCCTTGAGTCCTGTTGGAGAAAGAGCGCTATATAAATAAAATTATTATTATTATTATTATTATTATTACTCACTGACATATTTTAAAAGATCTACATGTGTAACTAATTATTTCACTTGTGATTCTATGAAGAAACCTGGAAAACATGACCTGTTTGATTTCCTGAGGACCGAGTTTGAGAACCTATGGACTTTGCCATCACCTCTCTCTGTTTTATCCTCCCCTTTAGAATTTAAACTCTTACAGCAGGGCCCTCTTTCCTCATGTCAAAGCTGTTTCTAGGGCCAGGAGAGCTGTGGGATTGCACAGGGCGCCAGAAACCTTCCCTGACAGTTTTTTTTAGATGGAGTCTTATGTGTCTCTGTACCTGCACTAACTACTGCAGCTGTGCATAGGAGGAGATGGCTGGATGGGAGCTGCTCTGTATAAGTGGGGCGCTCACTCCAGGCCAGGCCCGGTGACAAGGGGGGGGGGTAAAAGGTGACACTTGTACAGGATCCCAAGACTCCGAGAGGCCTTTACCCTCTGGAATCTCTGACACCAGTTCCTGTGTCCCGCTTGCCTGTGCCGTACTGTATCCAGCAAACCATAGACAGAGAAGGATCCTGGCCTGTAGGTGATATAATAAAGTTTTATGCTGACGCAGTACACATGATGTCATGGCATTGCACAGCAAAGGAGCCAAGCCACCCACAAAGACAGAGAACAGAAGCACCCTCAGCACTCAGCAAGAGATAGAGGTAGTCTGGGATGGGCTGGTCAGACATACTGTAGGTCAGGTGGGTTTTGGGAGCCTGGAGATGAAGTGACATTAGGGGATGGGGAGGCAAAATATGATGCGGTTGAAAAATACAGAAAGGAGTGGAAGGCTGTGAGACACAGGGAGTCTAATTCACTGTGTCTCACACAGTGACACACAGTGACACAGTGGAAGGCTGAGAGACACGTGGAAGCTGTGCCACAGGGGGAGGTAGAGGCTGAGAGACACAGGGGGAAGATGAAAGAAACAGGGGGAGGCTTAGAGATACAGTGGAAGGCTGAGATGCACAGGGGTAGGCTGAGAGGCACAGGGGGAGGCTGAGAGGCATAGGAGGATGCTGAGAGGCACAGAGGGATTGTGAAGCTGAGAGACACATGTGGAGGATGAGAGACGAGAGACACAGAGAGAAACTGATAGATACAGGGAAAGGCTGAGAGACACAGGGAGATGGTAAGGCTGAGAGACATGGGGAATGGTGAAGCTGGGAGACACAGGGGAAAACAGAGACACAGTGGGAGACAGAGTGACAGGGGGAGGCTGAGTGGGAGGATGAGAGACACTGGGTGGTGAATGAAGCTGAGAGACATGGTAGGCGAGGCTAAGAGACACAGTTGAGATCAGTGGATGGCTGGGGATGGAGAAACATGGGGATAACGGCCAGTACTGATGGGGAGATTTCCCCAGAGATGTGTGCTGAGCAATCTATCAGTGACCGCTCAACACACATCTCTCCCCCTGCTCAGCACAGCGCAATGTGTGCTGAGCGAGGGGGGTGCGCTCAGCACCCAGCGGGTGAAATGAGCGATGTGCTAGATTGTGTCTATATGCAGGCCAATCTAGCACGGGCGAAAGCGACGCACGGGGCAAAGCATCGCTATCGCTGTAGGGGGTACACACGGAGAGATCCATGCTTAACTTCTAAGCAATCTAGTCAGATTGCTTAGAATTTAAGCACTGATCTCTCCGTGTGTTTAATAGTGATGAGCGGGTTCGGTTTCTCGGAAACCGAACCCCCCCGAACTTCACGCTTTTTACACGGGTCCGAGGCAGACTCGGATCTTCCCGCCTTGCTCGGCTAACCCGAGCGCGCCCGAACGTCATCATCCCGCTGTCGGATTCTCGCGAGGCTCGTATTCTATCGCGAGACTCGGATTCTATATAAGGAGCCGCGCGTCGCCGCCATTTTCACACGTGCATTGAGATTGATAGGGAGAGGACGTGGCTGGCGTCCTCTCCGTTTAGAATAGAAATAGATAGTGAGAGTGAGACACTTGATTTACTGGAGCTTAGGAGTACTCAGAGAGTGCAGAGTTTACTAGTGACTGACCAGTGACCACCAGTGCAGTTTTATTATTATTTAATATAATCCGTTCTCTGCCTGAAAAAAAACGATACACAGTGACACAGTATACCATATCTGTGCTCAGCCTCAGTGTGCTGCATCATCTATGTATATCTGACTGTGCTGAGTGCTCACTGCTCACACAGCTTAATTGTGGGGGAGACTGGGGAGCAGTTATAGCAGGAGTACATATATTTAACAGTGCACACTTTTGCTGCCAGAGTGCCACTGCCAGTGTGACTGACCAGTGACCAGTGACCACCAGTATATTGTGATTGTCTGCCTGAAAAAGTTAAACACTCGTCGTGTGGTGTTTTTATTCTATAAACGCATTCTGCTGACAGTGTCCAGCAGGTCCGTCATTATATAATATATACCTGTCCTGCAGTAGTGATATATATATATTTTTTATATCATTATCATCCAGTCTATACTAGCAGCAGACGCAGTACGGTAGTCCACGGCTGTAGCTACCTCTGTGTCGGCAGTCGCTCGTCCATAATTGTATACCTACCTGTGGTGGTTTTTTTTTTTTTCTATCTTCTTCATACTAGTAGTTAACTTTAGGAGTCTGCAGTGCTGACAGTGTCCAGCAGGTCCGTCATTATATAATATATACCTGTCCGGCTGCAGTAGTGATATATATATTTTTTTTATATCATTATCATCCAGTCTATATTAGCAGCAGACGCAGTACGGTAGTCCACGGCTGTAGCTACCTCTGTGTCGGCAGTCGCTCGTCCATCCATAATTGTATACCACCTACCTGTTGTGTTTTTTTTTTTCTATCTTCCTGATACTAGTAGCTTACTTTAGGAGTCTGCAGTGCTGACAGTGTCCAGCAGGTCCGTCATTATATAATATATACCTGTCCGGCTGCAGTAGTGATATATATATATTTTTTATATCATTATCATCCAGTCTATATTAGCAGCAGACGCTGTACGGTAGTCCACGGCTGTAGCTACCTCTGTGTCGGCAGTCGCTCGTCCATCCATAATTGTATACCACCTACCTGTGGTGTTTTTTGTTTTTCTATCTTCTTGATACTAGTAGCTTACTTTAGGAGTCTGCAGTGCTGACAGTGTCCAGCAGGTCCGTCATTATATAATATATACCTGTCCGGCTGCAGTAGTGATATATATATATTTTTTATATCATTATCATCCAGTCTATATTAGCAGCAGACGCAGTACGGTAGTCCACGGCAGTAGCTACCTCTGTGTCGGCAGTCGCTCATCCATCCATAATTGTATACCACCTACCTGTGGTGTTTTTTTTCTTCTATCTTCTTGATACTAGTAGCTTACTTTAGGAGTCTGCAGTGCTGCCAGTGTCCAGCAGGTCCGTCATTATATAATATATACCTGTCCGGCTGCAGTAGTGATATATATATATTTTTTATATCATTATCATCCAGTCTATATTAGCAGCAGACACAGTATGGTAGTCCATGGCTGTAGCTACCTCTGTGTCGGCAGTCGCTCGTCCATCCATAATTGTATACCACCTACCTGTGGTGTTTTTTTTTTTTCTATCTTCTTGATACTAGTAGCTTACTTTAGGAGTCTGCAGTGCTGACAGTGTCCAGCAGGTCCGTCATTATATAATATATACCTGTCCGGCTGCAGTAGTGATATATATATATTTTTTATATCATTATCATCCAGTCTATATTAGCAGCAGACGCAGTACGGTAGTCCACGGCTGTAGCTACCTCTGTGTCGGCAGTCGCTCATCCATCCATAATTGTATACCACCTACCTGTGGTGTTTTTTTTCTTCTATCTTCTTGATACTAGTAGCTTACTTTAGGAGTCTGCAGTGCTGCCAGTGTCCAGCAGGTCCGTCATTATATAATATATACCTGTCCGGCTGCAGTAGTGATATATATATATTTTTTATATCATTATCATCCAGTCTATATTAGCAGCAGACGCAGTACGGTAGTCCACGGCTGTAGCTACCTCTGTGTCGGCAGTCGCTCGTCCATCCATAAGTATACTAGTATCCATCCATCTCCATTGTTTACCTGAGGTGCCTTTTAGTTGTGCCTATTAAAATATGGAGAACAAAAATGTTGAGGTTCCAAAAATAGGGAAAGATCAAGATCGACTACCACCTCGTGCTGAAGCTGCTGCCACTAGTCATGGCCGAGACGATGAAATGCCATCAAAGTCGTCTGCCAAGGCCGATGCCCAATGTCATAGTACAGAGCATGTAAAATCCAAAACACCAAATATCAGTAAAAAAAGGACTCAAAAATCTAAAATAAAATTGTCGGAGGAGAAGCGTAAACTTGCCAATATGCCATTTACCACACGGAGTGGCAAGGAACGGCTGAGGCCCTGGCCTATGTTCATGGCTAGTGGTTCAGCTTCACATGAGGATGGAAGCACTCAGCCTCTCGCTAGAAAAATGAAAAGACTCAAGCTGGCAAAAGCACAGCAAAGAACTGTGCGTTTTTCGAAATCACAAATCCACAAGGAGAGTCCAATTGTGTCGTTTGCGATGCCTGACCTTCCCAACACTGGACGTGAAGAGCATGCGCCTTCCACCATTTGCACGCCCCCTGCAAGTGCTGGAAGGAGCATCCGCAGTCCAGTTCCTGATAGTCAGATTGAAGATGTCAGTGTTGAAGTACACCAGGATGAGGAGGATATGGGTGTTGGTGGCGCTGGGGAGGAAATTGACCAGGAGGATTCTGATGGTGAGGTGGTTTGTTTAAGTCAGGCACCCGGGGAGACACCTGTTGTCCGTGGGAGGAATAGGGCCATTGACATGCCTGGTGAAAATACCAAAAAAATCAGCTCTTCGGTGTGGAAGTATTTCAACAGAAATGCGGACAACATTTGTCAAGCCGTGTGTTGCCTTTGTCAAGCTGTAATAAGTAGGGGTAAGGACGTTAACCACCTCGGAACATCCTCCCTTATACGTCACCTGCAGCGCATTCATAATAAGTCAGTGACAAGTTCAAAAACTTTGGGCGACAGCGGAAGCAGTCCACTGACCAGTAAATCCCTTCCTCTTGTAACCAAGCTCACGCAAACCACCCCACTAACTCCCTCAGTGTCAATTTCCTCCTTCCCCAGGAATGCCAATAGTCCTGCAGGCCATGTCACTGGCAATTCTGACGAGTCCTCTCCTGCCTGGGATTCCTCCGATGCATCCTTGCGTGTAACGCCTACTGCTGCTGGCGCTGCTGTTGTTGCTGCTGGGAGTCGATGGTCATCCCAGAGGGGAAGTCGTACTCGTAAGACCACTTTTACTACTTCCACCAAGCAATTGACTGTCCAACAGTCCTTTGCGAGGAAGATGAAATATCACAGCAGTCATCCTGCTGCAAAGCGGATAACTGAGGCCTTGGCATCCTGGGCGGTGAGAATCGTGGTTCCGGTATCCATCATTACTGCAGAGCCAACTAGAGACTTGTTGGAGGTACTGTGTCCCCGGTACCAAATACCATCTAGGTTCAATTTCTCTAGGCAGGCGATACCGAAAATGTACACAGACCTCAGAAAAAGACTCACCAGTGTCCTAAAAAATGCAGTTGTACCCAATGTCCACTTAACCACGGACATGTGGACAAGTGGAGCAGGGCAGGCTCAGGACTATATGACTGTGACAGCCCACTGGGTAGATGTATGGACTCCCGCCGCAAGAACAGCAGCGGCGGCACCAGTAGCAGCATCTCGCAAACGCCAACTCTTTCCTAGGCAGGCTACGCTTTGTATCACCGCTTTCCAGAATACGCACACAGCTAAAAACCTCTTACGGCAACTGAGGAAGATCATCGCAGAATGGCTTACCCCAATTGGACTCTCCTGTGGATTTGTGGCATCGGACAACGCCAGCAATATTGTGTGTGCATTAAATATGGGCAAATTCCAGCACGTCCCATGTTTTGCACATACCTTGAATTTGGTGGTGCAGAATTATTTAAAAAACGAGAGGGGCGTGCAAGAGATGCTGTCGGTGGCCAGAGGAATTGCGGGACACTTTCGGCGTACAGGCACCACGTACAGAAGACTGGAGCACCACCAAAAACGCCTGAACCTGCCCTGCCATCATCTGAAGCAAGAAGTGGTAACGAGGTGGAATTCAACCCTCTATATGCTTCAGAGGTTGGAGGAGCAGCAAAAGGCCATTCAAGCCTATACAACTGAGCACGATATAGGAGGTGGAATGCACCTGTCTCAAGCGCAGTGGAGAATGATTTCAACGTTGTGCAAGGTTCTGCAACCTTTTGAACTTGCCACACGTGAAGTCAGTTCAGACACTGCCAGCCTGAGTCAGGTCATTCCCCTCATCAGGCTTTTGCAGAAGAAGCTGGAGACATTGAAGGAGGAGCTAACACAGAGCGATTTCGCTAGGCATGTGGGACTTGTGGATGGAGCCCTTAATTCGCTTAACAAAGATTCACGGGTGGTCAATCTGTTGAAATCAGAGCACTACATTTTGTCCACCGTGCTCGATCCTAGATTTAAAACCTACCTTGGATCTCTCTTTCCGGCAGACACAAGTCTGCTGGGGTTCAAAGAACTGCTGGTGACAAAATTGTCAAGTCAAGCGGAACGCGACCTGTCAACATCTCCTCCTTCACATTCTCCCGCAACTGGGGGTGCGAGGAAAAGGCTCAGAATTCCGAGCCCACCCGCTGGCGGTGATGCAGGGCAGTCTGGAGCGACTGCTGATGCTGACATCTGGTCCGGACTGAAGGACCTGCCAACGATTACGGACATGTCGTCTACTGTCACTGCATATGATTCTCTCCCCATTGAAAGAATGGTGGAGGATTATATGAGTGACCGCATCCAAGTAGGCACGTCAGACAGTCCGTACTTATACTGGCAGGAAAAAGAGGCAATTTGGAGGCCCTTGCACAAACTGGCTTTATTCTACCTAAGTTGCCCTCCCACAAGTGTGTACTCCGAAAGAGTGTTTAGTGCCGCCGCTCACCTTGTCAGCAATCGGCGTACGAGGTTACATCCAGAAAATGTGGAGAAGATGATGTTCATTAAAATGAATTATAATCAATTCCTCCGTGGAGACATTGACCAGCAGCAATTGCCTCCACAAAGTACACAGGGAGCTGAGATGGTGGATTCCAGTGGGGACGAATTGATAATCTGTGAGGAGGGGGATGTACACGGTGATATATCGGAGGATGATGATGAGGTGGACATCTTGCCTCTGTAGAGCCAGTTTGTGCAAGGAGAGATTAATTGCTTCTTTTTTGGTGGGGGTCCAAACCAACCCGTCATTTCAGTCACAGTCGTGTGGCAGACCCTGTCACTGAAATGATGGGTTGGTTAAAGTGTGCATGTCCTGTTTATACAACATAAGGGTGGGTGGGAGGGCCCAAGGATATTCCATCTTGCACCTCTTTTTTCTTTCATTTTTCTTTGCGTCATGTGCTGTTTGGGGAGTAGTTTTTGGAAGGGCCATCCTGCGTGACACTGCAGTGCCACTCCTAGATGGGCCAGGTGTTTGTGTCGGCCACTTGGGTCGCTTATCTTAGTCACACAGCTACCTCATTGCGCCTCTTTTTTTCTTTGCGTCATGTGCTGTTTGGGGGGTGTTTTTTGGAAGGGCCATCCTGCGTGACACTGCAGTGCCACTCCTAGATGGGCCAGGTGTTTGTGTCGGCTACTTGGGTCGCTTATGTTAGTCACACAGCTACCTCATTGCGCCTCTTTTTTTCTTTGCGTCATGTGCTGTTTGGGGGGTGTTTTTTGGAAGGGCCATCCTGCGTGACACTGCAGTGCCACTCCTAGATGGGCCAGGTGTTTGTGTCGGCCACTTGGGTCGCTTATCTTAGTCACACAGCTACCTCATTGCGCCTCTTTTTTTCTTTGCGTCATGTGCTGTTTGGGGGGTGTTTTTTGGAAGGGCCATCCTGCGTGACACTGCAGTGCCACTCCTAGATGGGCCAGGTGTTTGTGTCAGCCACTAGGGTCGCTTATCTTAGTCACACAGCTACCTCATTGCGCCTCTTTTTTTTCTTCTTTGCGTCATGTGCTGTTTGGGGAGTAGTTTTTTGAAGGGCCATCCTGCGTGACACTGCAGTGCCACTCCTAGATGGGCCAGGTGTTTGTGTCGGCCACTTGGGTCGCTGAGCTTAGTCATCCAGCGACCTCGGTGCAAATTTTAGGACTAAAAATAATATTGTGAGGTGTGAGGTGTTTAGAATAGACTGAAAATGAGTGGAAATTATGGTTATTGAGGTTAATAATACTTTGGGATCAAAATGACCCCCAAATTCTATGATTTAAGCTGTTTTTTAGGGTTTTTTGAAAAAAACACCCGAATCCAAAACACACCCGAATCCGACAAAAAAAATTCGGTGAGGTTTTGCCAAAACGCGTTCGAACCCAAAACACGCCCGCGGAACCGAACCCAAAACCAAAACCCGAAAAATTTCCGGTGCTCATCACTAGTGTTTAACCCCCTTAAGACTGTAGACAGAGGGATGGTGCTGTAGAGACACAGGCAAGGATGATGCTGGAGTGATAGAGGTGAGGAGTGAGGATGGAGAGATGAGGATGAGGCTGGAGAGAGACAGGCATTGGTTGACGGGCCTTTGCCTACAGTACCAGGGAGGGATGGGTCACCAAAACCATAATTGTACCAGGCCCCAAGATTTCTGTTGCTGTCCCTGCTTCAGGCTGCTGTTGCTGGAGCTGATGAAGTAGAAGCTGGTGACTGCAGAGCGGGAGGAGGTGGATGTGCAGTCTCTTTGCTCCTGGGTGTCACTGCTTTGGCTGATGTTCAGCTGAGGGATAAGCGCCCCATGTCTGCAGTTATTACCCAGCCTCAGCGCAACTTCTATTGCAAGAACTGGGACCGCCTGGAGATTATCTTAATTTCTACTTTCCCCGACCAAAAGAAATGGCCGTTCTTCCCTAAAGGAGATGCCCTGGCTAGCACTACCTTTCCAGGAAAAACACAAGCAGGTAGGTGAGGGCGGAGGGTGCAGCAGCTTTAAAATGGTTGAAGGTGGCCTTGTGAGAGGGAAGATGTAACCTATGTAATTGTAACCTTGTTGGTCAATACTGTCACAAAATGTAGATCTGGAGCAACAGGACAGGAGGGACTCCTCCCCAATGTATAGTGAGAAGTTAAATGCGGCTTGATTGACAGGAAAGGACCATTCAGGGGAGGTAAAGGGGAGTGGTGGTGTAAGGTAGTATTTAATGTGAGGTCACGTTCCTTGTAGTGAGGCCATGCCCACTTTGTTGGCACCTACCTGGCTTTGGTGCATGGAAGTGTTTCTCAGTATGTTACATCTTTGAAATGGGGGGGGGGCTGACAGGGAGCAATTTGTACTGTTCACACTGCATTTATCCCATCATAATAACAGTAGTAATAATAATAATAATAATAATAATAATATACCACAAGGCTGATACTGAGTCCTACACAAATGCAACTGTAGACAAATATGTGCACACTACACATGCAGCAAAAAAAAAAAATGGCAGACGGCGCATGTGCTGTACCCTGCATATGACCACAATCGGAAACTGAAAGAGCATACGATCCATCGATTGTCATACCATTCTGTCCGTAATCTGGGAATTTCTGGGTGGCGGCTGCCTCCTACTGTATGCTCATTTGCACACAGATCAAAATGGAATGCCTACTTCAGGTACTGATGAATGATTAGGGACAGAAAAACAGCGGGTGGTAAGGCCTTCTATTTAAAGATAGTAGGGTACTTACATCAGCATTAAGTAGTAACCAAGCGAGGAAACAGAAAAGCAATGGAAGATTCATCTGATTTAGATTGAAGTCCAACATATTTTACTTTACTTCTATAAATTTGTGCGCATATATTTGATCCCGGAGTTATGCCTGTGCTCTGTTCATTTTTATGGTAGAAGAAAAGATATTTAGCCTTCACCTGAGAATAGGGTTGTTTACGGTAAGAGCAGAGAAACTCTGGAATGCAGTCCCACAAGAAACAGTACTGACGTACTCCATAGAAAGACAGAATATGCAGGGCTGTGGGCATAATTTTTTACACAATAGTATGTTGATTCACAGCATGATATTTCTTAACTACCTTCCATACAGTTACTCTGTATATAAGCCCTTGTGCAGGTTTGTTTAGCACAGGGATTTAGATTTGGGTGGGGTGTGTTCAAACTGAAATCTAAATTACAGTAGAAATTAAGCAGCCAGTATTTACCATGCACAGAAACACTATAACCCAACCAAATCTAACTCTCTTTGCCCATGTTATATCTGCCCCACCTGCAGTGCAGCGTGGTTTTGCCCAATTTATTAATTTTTTTGTTTGCTAACAATGCCCCATAGACAGTGACCAACCAGTGGTAAGTCATTTCATGGTTTTTTGTTATATTTTGGCAATACAAAATTATTGACCATGTGGCACCATCGATACAAGGTGGTGACTATGACAAGTAGGGTTACCACCTCATCCCTTTAATTCTGGACATATATTAATTACACAGGTTCTGTGGCTGGCTGACTTCAAGACTCCATTTCACCTGGTTTTAATTGCCACAGAACCTGTGTAATTAATATGTGTCCAGAATCAGTGGCGTAACTTCAACCCAGGTGCTCGGAGGCAAGATAAATGTTGTGCCCCCTCTCCCACGCCCCACCCCATGACCCGAAAAAAATTATTTGTATTTTAACTGAACTTCTCTATACTTGCCACTGCATCACTCTTCCCATTGTAGTTAAAAAACACACACACACACACACACACACACACACACACACACACACACACACACACACACACACACACACACACCTTGGCACAGATAGAAAAATAATACTGCACATAGGCCACCACAGCGAACATAATAAAACACGTTGGCACAGATAGAAAAATAATACAGCACATAGGCCACCACAGTGAACATTATAAAGCACATAGGCCACCACAGCGAACATTATAAAGCACATAGGCCACCACAGCGAACATTATAAAGCACATAGGCCACCACAGCGAACATTATAAAGCACATAGGCCACCACAGCGAACATTATAAAGCACATAGGCCACCACAGCGAACATTATAATGCACATAGGCCACCACAGCGAACATTATAATGCACATAGGCCACCACAGCGAACATAATAAAACACGTTGGCACAGATAGAAAAATAATACAGCACATAGGCCACCACAGTGAACATTATAAAGCACATAGGCCACCACAGCGAACATTATAAAGCACATAGGCCACCACAGTGAACATTATAAAGCACATAGGCCACCACAGTGAACATTATAAAGCACATAGGCCACCACAGCGAACATTATAAAGCACATAGGCCACCACAGCGAACATTATAAAGCACATAGGCCACCACAGCGAACATTATAAAGCACATAGGCCACCACAGCGAACATTATAATGCACATAGGCCACCCCAGCGAACATAATAAAACACGTTGGCACAGATAGAAAAATAATACAGCAAATAGGCCACCACAGTGAAAATAATAAAACAGTGGGGGATATCCAATTACCCACGGCCAGTGGCTGTGGGTAATTGTATCGCCGGGGGCTATCCTATTAGCCTCGATGCGGCGCTCCTCTCCCTGATGCCGGCACTTATCAGGGATTAGCCACCTGAAGCATAATCCGCGATAAACTTAATCCCAAAGCCGCTATAATAGTTTAATTTTTTGTGCCAGTGCCCACTGCTTCTCTCCTGACACCTATCGCCACAGACAGTGATGGCGCATCAGTCACCACCCTCCACTTTGTGCGCTGTCTCCAGTCCAGGCCAGCTCCTCAGTACAGCCAACTGCTAGGGTCACGGTCGGATGTCACATGACCAGGGCTGTCTCAACAGCAGTGTAGGACTCTGGGCAAGGCAATGCATTGGGGCCCCTACCTAGCCTTCAGTGGTGGTGGGTGGCGGTGCTATTAGCGGCGACTGCTATGTCCCACAGGCAGTAGTGGGTGGTCATCTTACGTGACCATGACAACATCCTCCAATGGCGAGGGGGAGGGGGGTTCCTGTCCTGTTTAAGAAGGGTGTTAGTGAGATGGGTGCGGGAGGGAGAAAACTAAACTGGAGAAGGGCGGGCATTAGGCATTAGGCTGCATGTGGGGTGTCACTGTGACTGGACTATCTCTGTGGTGTTAGGTGAGGGGGCAATGATATGGGGGAAGTGGGATGGTTGGGGAGGGAAGAGGAAAGACACAGAGCTGGCAGGGTGGGAGACACTTGGACATTGGGGTGTCAATAATATGGTGGTGGACACTGTGCTGGAAAAGAGGAGAGCACTGGGATGAGTGGGGGAGGGGCAGTGAATTGGGTGGGGTGGGGGGGGTAGAGGGAGCATTGGTATGGGGGGATTGGAGCACTGTCCTGTAGACAGCCTGCCTGCCCACTCCACACTGGCCCCACAGTTCACATGAATGAAAAAAGACATCCAATATGGTATGAATTAAAGTTGAACAATAGGTAACCTAATGACAACTACTCACTACTTTTTAGAGCCTTCCTCTTTTTTATCTTCGGCCTCCGCTTCCGTGACCCTGCATGGCTATCACCTTGCCTGAGAGTGCATCTCCCCAACGCATTGCTCCGGGTGCTGCAGCTGCCGGCCAGGGCTCTGTACATGGTGACGCAGCTCTCAGCTTCTGTCAGCCTTATGTGTGTGTGAGACACTGCTCCGCACTACGCTCGTCTGTCTCCAATACATTGCTCCATCAGCTCTCTCCTCTGACTGGATGGCTGCTATCAGCGTGGCTACCGCCGCATCCCCAAGCTGGACATCTGCGTCGATAGCATCCATTCAGTCAGAGGAGAGAGCTGATGGAGCAATATATTAGAGACAGACGAGCGTAGTGCAGTGTGTCTCACACACACAGGCCAATAGTATCCAATGGAAGGAGCGGCCCTGCACATGATGGCCGTGACCACCACAATGCTGCTGACTCAGTACAAGGTCACAGAGGGGGAGCACCGCGCTGATGCTAATGGGCGCTCTACCTCGGCTGGGTGGCTCAACGCTTCTTGTAAAACAGGAAGGGCATGGTCAGTGCATGAGCCAGGTGCCCCCTTCAGGGCTGGAGCCCGGCGGCAACTGACTCCGTTGCCTCCGGGAGTTCCGCCCCTTTCCAGAATTAAAGGGGTGAGCAAACAGTTTCCCATTGAGGTCTTAATGAACATTTATCACTCCATTGCTTTTTATAAGCTTTACTTGTTGCCAACAGGTTCTTTTATATTGCACTACTTCGTTATTTTTTGTAACAATAGCCAAAATAATACTATGTGCAGTGTATTGATTTTCACAACAGATCTTCCCAGATGCTAAGGCATCTGGAGTATCTACAGTGCTGTTATTATATGAGCCATTTTATTTATATTTGTGTGGTATGACTGTTAGGGAACTCCAGCTCCTGTGAGACCCCTTGAGCCAGTGAGAGAGTCTTCTGCCAATAACAGCCGCTCTTGTTCCTTTAGATCTGTAATGCACTCACCAGTACTTGAGATGCAGCCTGGACTTAAACCTCTAGCAGTAGGGGCTCACACAATAGGCTGGAGACCATAAGGTAATAAACATGAGTATAGCTGAGTGCAAGGCAAGGGTTAATTGCAGGCAGACTGGATACAGGAATGATAACTGCAGACAGGCTTGACAAGATATGGTAACTGAAGATTGCAGGACTGGATATGCACTGGTTACAGGAAATGATAACTGAAGGGAGTAGATGTTTGTTACAGGTGAACACAGCCAAGCAATGGTTAGCTGCTGGGAAACAAACAGGTACTGGGTTTGTGCTGATTAAAAGTAGAGTACTGGCAGCATGAACCTTGTTGCAGAGAGACTAGCTGAATCGATAGTGTGACTAGGCTGCAGTCTATAATAACAGACATAATGCAAACTCAGTGGCTAGACTTTGGCTGGAATACAGGTTTAGATGTTTCGGTGATACTGTAGTTTGCTGCAGACTTGTGACTACAGGCATGGCTGGAGTGGAACCAGAGCTAGCAAGATATAATCACAGAGACTTGGCAGGAGCCTGAAATTGGATCAGGATCAGTCATGAGAGTAACTGGAGGGCCATGGCAAGATAATGACATGGACGAGGTGTGGACACAGGATGGCAGGTACAGGGCAAGATCCAACAGGGAATGGGTTCAGGAGTGGCAGTGACAACACACAGGGGACTGAGGCATGATACAGTAATGCAGGTACACAGACACAGGGAACCAGTACTCAGGAATAGACAGACTGGGAACTGTAGAGGATACAGTGAACATGTGAAAGGCTTGCTAGGTTCAGGAACTAGGGAGTATCACCGGCAAGGCAGAACTGACAAAAATCCTGTGGGCATTGAAATGTTGAATCATCCGACCTCTGTGTTCGTGAGTTTTATTTTAAAGAAAAATGTCTTTGAGTGCCGCACCATTGTTGTTCTCTATCCATTCATTGTGAGGGCACCAAGACTCGTTACATTATATAGGTGGAGTGCTGGGTTTTATGTGGTTTTATATATATATATATATACATATATATATATATCTTTACATTCACCTAATTATACCCCAAACTATATTTTATTTAAATTCAGAGAATGTTGGTTCCAAAATATTACACTAAATTGTTAAGCTAGTTAACTCCGTCAAAGTCTTACCTTCTGGACAGCAGAGACATGCGGTGAGCTAAATAGCTGAGGAGGCACTGGCTAGCACCAGAGCCAGATTTACACCTGACTCACAAAAACATGAGGATGTCTTTGTCTAAGAATTACACAGATTTTATACAAGTGTTGAGCAGTTTGGATTTTAGGAAATTCGAGCCCGTCCCAACTTCCGGCAACTGAGTAAATCTGAGCCCTGACTCGGGTTTTACCACCAGGTTCAGATACCAAATTGAGACAAAACGTCATCATCCTGTCGGATTCTTGCAGGTTTTGGTTCCTATTTAATGACCCCACAGTGGTGCGCAATTTCACTCTAGCCATGCTGCTGTGTGCTGTGCTGTGCTCTGCTGTGTCTAAGAGCTGTGTCCATTCACAAACTGTGCTGTCACTGTATCCATCTACAAGCTGTGCTGTCACCTTGTCCATCCACAAGCTGTGCAGTCACTGTGTCCCTCCACAAGATGTGCCGTCACTGTGTCCATCCACAAGCTGGCTGTCACTGTGTCCATCCATAAGCTGTGTTGTCTCTGTGTTTATCCACAAGCTGTGCTATCCCTGTATCCATCCAGAAACTGTACTGTCACTGTGTCCATCCATAAGTTGTGCTGTCACTGTCTATCCACAAGGTGTGCTGTCATTGTGTCCATCCATAAACTGTGCTGTCACTGTATCCATCAAGTGGTTGTGCTGTGTCCATAAAGTGTCTGTGCTGTGTCCAGTCACCTTAGTTTAATTATTTTTATCACAGTGGTGCTGCACTGACTCCACAGACCATAGCCCATTGCGTTTACATATAAGCAGAGTGACGCCCGGCAGTGTCAGTTGTGAAAAATAAAAAAAAAGTTGATAAAAAATAAAAAAAGTTTTTACAACCTGCGTATTCTGTACCCCAGTGTGTTTATTCATGTAAACATAAAAGCTCTTTGAATCCCTACTTTGTGAGTTGAGCTGCAATTTGAAAAAATACTAAATATATTGTTCTATTGTTTGTACTGTTCTATGCGCTGTACCACAGTGCAACTTTGTTCACATATATAGAAAAGCCCTTTGAATTCCCACTGTTTAAGTTGAGCTACGAATAAAAAAATATATATATATTGTTCTATTGTTTGTACTGTTCTGTGTGTTGTACCCCAGTGTGTTCACATACTGTACATATAAAAGCCCTTTGAATCCTGGCAGTGTGGGCTGAGTTGGCATCTTGGCACTTTAGAGCTGTTAGTTTTGCTGCCTTAAACCCATTAGTAGCTTGTTTTGTGGTGGCTCAAACTAACCAAGCACTTCAGCACAAAAGTGTCAGTCCCTGTTGCTGAAGTGTTTGATTTGTTAAACTGTGCATGTACTTTTTAATATCCAACATAAGGGTAGGTGGGATGGGCCAAGGACAATTCCATCTTGCACAAGTTTTCATTTCTGCCACTGCTGTGTGGCAATGTTTTATAGATATGCTATAAACTGCCATGTGTTTGTGCCACTGCTCTGTCGCTTAGTAACCAGCCAGCTCATTGCAGCCTTCGACCTCAACTGAATGAAATAAATATTGTGAGCTGTGAGGTGGTTAACACTGACTGGAAATGACTAGAAATGAATGTTTTTGAGGTTAAAATACCGTAGGAACAAAAACGGACCCAACTTCTTCAATTTTAGTTTTTTTAATAAATTTTTGAAAAATACAGATCCAAAACCAAAACCAGTGATCCAGTTTTTGGTAAACCAAAGCCCAGCGACGAATTAGTACAAAAGCCAAAACCAGACTATACTTTTTTTTTATGGTTCAATGGGCCTAATTCAGACCTGATCGCTGTTGTGCGAATTTGCAAGGCGGCCAATTATCAAACAACTTTTTGTACGGATCATAATGCGCATGTGAGAGGCCAAACTGCGAAAAAAAAATTTTGATCGCTAGTGGTTCACAAGTTGATTGACAGGAAGCAGACTTTTGGGGGTGGTAACTGTCCGTTTTCTGGGAGTGTCTGGAAAAACGAAGGCGTTCCCAAGCGTTTTCAGGGTGGGTGTGTGACGTCAGCTCCGGCCTGATCAGCCGGTTTCTCTCGCACTGTAAAAGTAAGTTTTGGGCTACGCACAGACTGGAAAAAACATTTGATGGTGAGTGAGTTGCATATGGATTTGCAGCTGACCGGCGTTTGCAATGCTTGTTGCACGGTGTATGCAGACTTACACGGGGCGGATTTGCACTCTGTCTGGGCGGTGAATGTCTAATCACAAACCTCTGCAAATTCGCAGAGGAGCGATCAGGTCTGAATTAGGCCCAAGGTCATTGGCTTATACCCCTTTCACATCGCACTAAAAATAAGAATTTACTTACCGATAATTCTATTTCTCGTAGTCTGTAGTGGATGCTGGGGACTCCGTCAGGACCATGGGGTGTAGCGGCTCCGCAGGAGACAGGGCACAATAATAAAAGCTTTAGGATCAGGTGGTGTGCACTGGCTCCTCCCCCTATGACCCTCCTCCAAGCCTCAGTTAGGATACTGTGCCCGGACGAGCGTGCATAATAAGGAAGGATATTGAATCCCGGGTAAGACTCATACCAGCCACACCAATCACACCGTACAACCTGTGATCTGAACCCAGTTAACAGTATGATAACAACGAAGGAGCCTCTGAAAAGATGGCTCACAACAAGAATAACCCGATTTTTGTAACAATAACTATGTACAAGTATTGCAGACAATCCGCACTTGGGATGGGCGCCCAGCATCCACTACGGACTACGAGAAATAGAATTATCGGTAAGTAAATTCTTATTTTCTCTAACGTCCTAAGTGGATGCTGGGGACTCCGTCAGGACCATGGGGATTATACCAAAGCTCCCAAACGGGCGGGAGAGTGCGGATGACTCTGCAGCACCGAATGAGAGAACTCCAGGTCCTCCTCAGTCAGGGTGTGCCCCTGACCAAGTAGCAGCTCGGCAAAGTTGTAAAGCCGAGACCCCTCGGGCAGCCGCCCAAGATGAGCCCACTTCCTTGTGGAATGGGCTTTTACTGATTTTGGCTGTGGCAAGCCTGCCACAGAATGTGCAAGCTGAATTGTACTACAAATCCAGCGAGCAATCGTCTGTTTAGAAGCAGGAACACCCATCTTGTTGGGTGCATACAGGCTAAACAGCGAGTCAGATTTTCTGACTCCAGTCGTCCTGGAAACATATATTTTCAGGGCCCTGACAACGTCAAGTAACTTGGAGTCCTCCAAGTCCCTAGTAGCCGCAGGTACCACAATAGGTTGGTTCATGTGAAAAACAGAAAACACCTTAAGGAGAAATTGAGGACGAGTCCTCAATTCTGCCCTGTCAGAATGAAATAATTAAGTAAGGGCTTTTATATGATAAAGCCGCCCATTCTGACACACGCCTGGCTGAAGCCAGGGCTAATAGAATCTTCACCTTCCATGTGAAATATTTTAATTCCACAGTGGTGAGTGGATCAAACCAATGTGACTTTAGGAAACTCAAAACAACATTGAGATCCCAAGGTGCCACTGGGGGCACAAAAGGAGGCTGTATATGCAGTACCCCTTTTACAAACGTCTGAACTTCAGGCACTGAAGCCAGTTCTTTTTGGAAGAAATTCGACAGGGTCGAAATTTGAACCTTAATGGACCCTAATTTTAGGCCCATAGACTGTCCTGTTTTCAGGAAATGTAGGAAACGACCCAGTTGGAATTCCTCTGTAGGGACCTTCTTGGCCTCACACCACGCAACATATTTTCGCCAAATGCGGTGAAAATGTTTTGCGGTTACATCCTTCCTGGCTTCGACCAGGGTAGGGATGACTTCATCTGGAATGCCCTTTCAGGATCCGGCGTTCAACTGCCATGCCGTCAAACGCAGCCGCGGTAAGTCTTGGAACAGACAAGGCCTCTGCTGGAGCAGGTCCTCTCTTAAAGGTAGAGGCCACGGTTCTTCCGTGAGCATCTCTTGAAGTTCCGGGTACCAAGTCCTTCTTGACCCATCCGGAACCACGAGTATCGTTCTTACTCATCTCCTTCTTATGATTCTCAGTACTTTTGGTATGAGATGCATAGGAGGGAACACATACCCTGACTGGTACACCCACAGTGTTACCAGAGCGTCCACCGCTATTGCCTGAGGGTCCCTTGACCTGGCGCAATATCTGTCTAGTTTTTGTTCAGGCGGGACGCCATCATGTCCACCTTTGGTTTTTCCCAACGGTTTACAATCATGTGGAAGACTTCCCGCTGAAGTCCCCACTCTCCCGGGTGGAGGTTATGGCTGCTGAGGAAGTCTGCTTCCCAGTTTTCCACTCCCGGAATTAACACTGCTGAGAGTGTTATCACATGATTTTTCGCCCAGCGAAGAATCCTTGCAGTTTCTGCCATTTCCCTCCTGCTTCATGTGCCGCCCTGTCTGTTTACGTGGGCGACTGCCGTGATGTTGTCCCACTGGATCAATACCGGCTGACCTTGAAGCAGAGGTCTTGCTAAGCTTAGAGCCTTGTAAATTGCCCTTAGCTCCAGTATATTTATGTGGAGAGAAGTCTCCAGACTTGATCACACTCCCTGGAAATTTTTTCCTTGTGTGACTGCTCCCCAGCCACTCAGGCTGGCATCCGTGGTCACCAGGACCCAGTCCTGAATGTCGAATCTGCGGCCCTTTCATAGATGAGCACTCTGCAGCCACCGCAGAAGAAAACACCCTTGTCCTTGGAGACAGGGTTATCCGCTGATGCATCTGAAGATGCGATCCGGACCATTTTCCCAGCAGATTCCACTGAAAGGTTCTTGCGTGAAATCTACCGAATGGGATCGCTTTGTAAGAAACCACCATTTTTCACAGGACCCTTGTGCAATGATGCACTGATACTTTTCCTGGTTTTAGGAGGTTCCTGACTAGCTCGGATAACTCCCTGGCCTTCTTCTCCGGGAGAAAACATCCTTTTCTGGACTGTGTCCAGAATCATTCCTAGGAACATTAGACGTGTCGTCGGAAAAAGCTGCGATTTTGGAATATTTAGAATCCACTCGTGCTGTCGTAGAACTACTTGAGATAGTGCTACTCCGACCGCCAACTGTTCTCTGGACCTTGCCCTTATCAGGAAAGCGTCCATATTTCTTTTAGGAAGAATCATCATTTCGGCCATTACCATGGTAAAGACCCGGGGTGCCGTGGACAATCCAAACGGCAGCGTCTGAACTGATAGTGACAGTTCTGTACCACAAACCTGAGATACCCTTGGTGAGAAGGGCAAAATTTGGACATGTAGGTAAGCGTCCCTGATATCCAGTGACACCATATCGTCCTGGTTCGCTATCACTGCTCTGAGTGACTCCATCTTGATTTGAACCCTTGTATGTAATTGTTCAAATCTTTTAGATCTCACCGAGCCGTTTGGCTTCAGTACCACAATATAGTGTGGAATAATACCCCTTCCCTTGTTGTAGGAGGGGTACTTTGATTATCACCTGCTGGGAATACAGCCTGTGAATTTTTTCCCAATACTGCCTCCCTGTCGGAGGGAGACGTTGGTAAAGCAGACTTCAGGAAATTATGAGGGGAAGACGTCTCGAATTTCCAATGTACACCTGGGATACTACGTGTAGGATCCAGGAGTCCACTTGCGAGTGAGCCCACTGCGTGCTGAAACTCTTGAGATGACCCCCCACCGCACCTGAGTCCGCTTGTATGGCCCCAGCGTCATGCTGCGGATTTGGCAGAAGCTGTGGAGGACTTCTGTTCCTGGGAATGGGCTGCCTGCTGCAGTCTTCTTCCCTTTCCTCTAACCCTGGGCAGATATGACTGGCCTTTTGCCCGCCTGCCTTTATGGGTACGAAAGGACTGAGACTGAAAAGACTGTGTCCTTTTCTGCTGAGATGTGACTTGGGGTAACAAAAGTGGATTTTCCAGCTGTTGCCATGGCCACCAGGTCCGATGGACCGCCCCTTTATACGGCAATACTTCCATGTGCCGTCTGGAATATGCATCACCTGACCACTGTCGTGTCTATAAACATCGTCTGGCAGATATGGACATCACATCTACTCTTGATGCCAGAATGCAAATATCCCTCTGCGCATCTCGCATATATAGAAATGCATCCTTAAAATGCTCTATAGTCAATAAAATATTGTTCCTGTCAAGGGTATCAATATTTTCAGTCAGGAAATCCGACCAAGCCCCCCCAGCGCTGCACATCCAGGCTGAGGCGATTGCTGGTCGTAGTATAACACCAGTATGTGTGTATATACTTTTTAGGATATTTTTCAGCTTCCTATCAGCTGGCTCCTTGAGGGCGGCCGTATCTGGAGACGGTAACGCCACTTGTTTTTATAAGCGTGTGAGCGCCTTATCCACCCTAAGGTGTGTTTCCCAACTCGCCCTCACTTCTGGCGGGAAAGGGTATACCTCCAATAATTTTCTATCGGTGGAAACCCACGTATCATCACACACTTTAATTTATCTGATTCAGGAAAAACTACAAGTAGATTATTCCCACCCTACATAATACCCTTATTTGTGGTACTTGTAGTATCAGAAATATGTAACACCTCCTTCATTGCCCTTAACATGTAACGTGTGGCCCTAAAGGAAAATACGTTTGTTTCTTCACCGTCGACACTGAAGTCAGTGTCCGTGTCTGTGTCTGTGTCGACCAACTGAGGTAAATGGGCGTTTTTACAAGCCCCTGACGGTGTCTGAGACGCCTGGACAGGTACTAATTTGTTTGCCGGCCGTCTCATGTCGTCAACCGACCTTGCATCGTGTTGACATTATCACGTAATTCCTAAATAAGCCATCCATTCCGGTGTCGACTCCCTAGAGAGTGACATCACCAATACAGGCAATTTGCTCCGCCTCCTCACCAACATCGTCCTCCTACATGTCGACACACACGTACCGACACACAGCACACACACAGGGAATGCTCTGATAGAGGACAGGACCCCACTAGCCCTTTGGAGAGACAGAGGGAGAGTTTGCCAGCACACACCAAAAACGCTATAATTATACAGGGACAACCCCTTATACAAGTGTTTTCCCTTATAGCATTTTCACATATGTAATCATATCGCCAAATAAGTGCCCCCCCTCTCTGTTTTAACCCTGTTTCTGTAGTGCAGTGCAGGGGAGAGCCTGGGAGCCTTCCTCACAGCAGAGCTGAGCAGGAAAATGGCGCCGTGTGCTGAGGAGAATAGGCCCCGCCCCCTAAAACGGCGGGCTATTCTCCCGGAGTTTGTGAGATCTGGCAGGGGTTAAATACATCCATATAGCCTCAAGGGCTATATGTGATGTATTTTAGCCATAAAAAAGGTATAATACATTGCTGCCCAGGGCGCCCCCCCCAGCGCCCTGCACCCTCAGTGACCGCTGGTATGAAGTGTGCTGACAACAATGGCGCACAGCTGCAGTGCTGTGCGCTACCTTATGAAGACTGAAAGTCTTCTGCCGCCTGTTTCTGGACCTCTGGACCTCTTCAACTTCGGCATCTGCAAGGGGGGTCGGCGGCACGGCTCCGGGACGAACCCCAGGGTGAGACCTGTGTTCCGACTCCCTCTGGAGCTAATGGTGTCCAGTAGCCTAAGAAGCAAATCCATCCTGCACGCAGGTGAGTTTACTTCTCTCCCCTAAGTCCCTCGTAGCAGTGGCCTGTTGCCAGCAGGACTCACTGAAAATAAAAAACCTAACTTAAACTTTTATTCTAAGCAGCTCAGGAGAGCCACCTAGATTGCACCCTTCCCGGCCGGGCACAAAAATCTAACTGAGGCTTGGAGGAGGGTCATAGGGGGAGGAGCCAGTGCACACCACCTGATCCTAAAGCTTTTATTATTGTGCCCTGTCTCCTGCGGAGCCGCTAAACCCCATGGTCCTGACGGAGTCCCCAGCATCCACTTAGGACGTTAGAGAAAACCCGGTATCGACACGGCATATTGCCGTGTCAAAACGGGTCAGTGTGCGATGTGAAAGGTCCTTTGCAGAATTAGCGGGTCGCCTGACCCGGTAATTCAACCAGGTAAAAAAGAAGGGTTATTACCGGGTTGAATACCGGGTCAGGTGCAGTGTGAATGGGAGCAATTCCGATGCGACACGGCTCCCATTCACAGCATAGGCAGAGGCGGCGCAGGAGATGAGCTCATCTCCCGGCGCCGCCTCCACCCCCTGCCCCTGCTGCTGCTGCGCCCCCCGCTGCTATGGCAACAGACCTGGTATATTGCCGGGTCGGAAAGCCAGCAGAGGAGCGCAAATGCCGGATCCCACCCGGTAAGGACACGTTTCTCTTACTGGGTAGGATACGGCATTTGCGATCTGAATGCAGCATAAGTGAGACAGAACATTCCCCAAGAATATCAATTAATGGACACCTGGGGAACTGAGAAGAGTTGACATTATTTGTGATCTTCTCCTCTGGCACCCTAGGCATGATAAGGATGCAGCGTCTGTACATTGTTTAATAGGGGGCATGCATCCTGAGTGCAGCTACTGACAATAGGGTAAAAGATGCCACTGCTGAATGATGTATAACAGTGCTTTGTTGCATCAGCTTGGGCCAGTGGCGTAACTAGAAATTTTTCTCCCCCAAGCCAAAAAATTCTTCGGCGCCCCCCCCCCCATAATTGGCACTAGGAAAGGGATCAACATGTGCGCGCCGAAGGCGCGCGGCGCCAAAAAGGGGCGTGGTTTTGTTTAAATGGGCACGGCTTCGCATAAAGAGGCGTGGCATTGCAGGAATAGACTACCTTATACCCCAGTTTTGCAACCTGCACGCCCAGACGTTAGCCACCACAGGAAAGAAAAATAATCCTGATTCATGCCCCTTCCATTATTTGTCATTTTTCCTCCTTATAGTAATGCCCAGTATACATTATGCCACATACTGCAAAGGCCCTCAGACATTATGCCACACACAATAATGCACATGACACAATATGCACACACCGTAATGCCCCCGACACATTATGCCACACACCGTAATGTCTGTGACACATTATGACAGGAATCGCAATGCCCGTTATACATTATGCTACACACTGCAATGCCCCTGATACATTATAGCACATACCACAATGCCCATGATATAGTATACCACACACCGCAATGTCCGTGATACATTATGACACACACTGCAATGAACCTGAGACATTATACCACATACCACAATGCCCATGATATAGTATACCACACACCGCAATGTCCGTGATACATTATGCCACACACCGCAATGCCCGTTATACATTATGCCACACTGCAATGACCCTAAGACATTATACCACATACCACAATGCCCGTGATATAGTATACAGACACCGTAATGCCTGACACATTATGCCACACACCGCAATGCCCATTATACATTATGCCACACACTGCAATGACCCTGAGACATTATACCACATACCACAATGCCGTGATCTAGTATACCATACACCGTAATGCCTGTGACACATACCGCAATGCCCGTTATACCCTATGCCACACTGCAATGCCCCTGAGACATTATACCACATACCACAATGCCCGTGATATAGTTTGCCACACACCGTAATGCCTGTGACACATTCTGACACACACCGCAATGTCCGTGATACATTATGCCACACACCGTAATGCCCATTACACATTAAGTCCTACATTAAGGCTTCTAATTACTTTTAAATTACCTGCTCGTTGCCAGGGGTTTCATGCTCTTGGTTCCATGCACGGTGCCAGGGGTTTTCATGCTCAGGGTGTCAAGCTCGTTGCCAGGTGTTTCATGCACTCGGTGTCATGCTCGTTGCCAGGGGTTTCATGCACTGGGTGTCATGCTCATTGCTAGGGGGTAGTGCTTGTTGCTAGGGCTGTGCTCCCAGTGCCACATATGTCCTCAGTGCCAGATATTCCCCCACGGTGCCAGGTACTCACATGCCCCCAGTGCCAAATATAGCCTCTCCCCCCAGTGCCACATATGCCCCCAGTGCCAGATATTCCCCCACAATGCCAGGTGCTCACGTGCCCCCAGTGCCAAATATAGCCCCCCATGTGCCAGGTACACATACAGTGCCATATATGCCCCCTCAGTGCCCCCCCAGTGCCATATATGCCCCCTCAGTGCCTCCCCAGTGCCATATATGCCCCCTCAGTGCCTCCCCAGTGCCATATATGCCCCCTCAGTGCCCCCCAGTGCCATATATGCCCCCTCAGTGCCCCCCCAGTGCCATATATGCCCCCTCAGTGCCCCACCAGTGCCATATATGCCCCCTCAGTGCCCCACCAGTGCCATATATGCCCCCTCAGTGCCTCCCCAGTGCCATATGTGCCCCCCAGTGCCATCTATGCCCCCTCAGTGCCCCCCAGTGCCATATATGCCCTCAGTGCCATATATGCCCCCTCAGTGCCATATATGCCCCCTCAGTGCCCCCCGCAGTGCCATATATGCCCCCTCAGTGCCATATATGACCCCTCTGTGCCCCCCCAGTGCCATATATGCCCCCTCAGTACCCCCCAGTGCCATATATGCCCCCTCAGTACCCCCCAGTGCCATATATGCCCCCTCAGTGCCCCCCAGTGCCATATATGCCCCCTCAGTACCCCCCAGTGCCATATATGCCCCCTCAGTGCCCCCCCAGTGCCATATATGCCCCCTCAGTGCCCCACCAGTGCCATATATGCCCCCTCAGTGCCATATATGCCCCCTCAGTGTCTCCCCAGTGCCATATATGCCCCCTCAGTGCCCCCCAGTGCCATCTATGCCCCCTCAGTGCCCCCCAGTGCCATATATGCCCTCAGTGCCCCTCAGTGCCATATATGCCCCCTCAGTGCCCCCCGCAGTGCCATATATGCCCCCTCAGTGCCATATATGACCCCTCTGTGCCCCCCCAGTGCCATATATGCCCCCTCAGTGCCCCCCAGTGCCATATGTGCCCCCCAGTGCCATATATGCCCCCTCAGTACCCCCAGTGCCATATATGCCCCATCAGTGCCCCCCAGTGCCATATATGCCCCCTCAGTGCCCCACCAGTGCCATATATGCCCCCTCAGTGCCATATATGCCCCCTCAGTGCCTCCCCAGTGCCATATATGCCCCCTCAGTGCCATCTATGCCCCCTCAGTGCCCCCCAGTGCCATATATGCCCTCAGTGCCCCCCAGTGCCATATATGCCCCCTCAGTGCCATATATGCCCCCTCAGTGCCCCCCGCAGTGCCATATATGACCCCTCTGTGCCCCCCCAGTGCCATATATGCCCCCAGTGCCATATATGCCCCCTCAGTGCCATATATGCCCCTCAGTGCCACCCCAGTGCCATATATGCCCCCTCAGGCCATATATGCCCCCTCAGTGCCCCCCCCTGTTCCATATATGCCCCCTTAGTGCCCCCCCAGTGCCATATATGCATACCTCCCGCAGTGTCCCGCGATGGGGGGGGCAGTTGGGAGGCTCCTACAGTCACTGCTCTGCATAGCAGAGCAGTAGTGAATAGACGCTGTGCACATGCGCACAGCGTCTATTCAGCGCAGACAGTGGGAGAGAGGGCATGCCAGCAGCTCACAGAGTGCTGGGCATGCCCCCTCAGTGACGAAACGGGGGCGTGGCCCGCGATCGCGGGTCCTCCGCGAAGCCACGCCCCCTTTTCATAGGACACGCCCCCCCCCCGACACGCCGGAGACTCAGAGGGACACAGGAGAGGCGCACGCTGTGCCCTCCGTGTCCCTACTTCACAGCGGGGGGCTAGTGACAACAGATTGACAAGCGGACGTTCGTCCGCATGTCAATCTGCTCTAAATCAGTGGCGGCGCCCCCGCAGCCCCTCGCCCCCAAGCCACCGCGAGGGCTGCGGGGGCAGTAGTTACGCCACTGGCTTGGGCAGTGCGGCTAACCACTATTGCAGTAATCACAGTGGTGTAAAGCCAGCAATTATTGCAACACTAGCTCATCAATGTACAAGTGAAGCCATCAGGTGAGGGGGTTGGTTATATTGAAGGTCAGATGCAGTTTGTATAAATATCTTGTTATATATATCACTCATTTCTAACACTTATATATGGCTAATCTTAACACAAAACTATTATATACAGATGTGGTGTAACGATTCTTTTGATTCTTGAGAGCATTAACTTTGAACGTTCCTCTTACTGTATCTCCGTATGCTAATAACCTGGATTACATTACATAATTTATGTTTTAAAATACCCTTTGCAAAAAAACTAAAAAATAAAATACATAGCGTTTAGTCATGTCAGAAGGTCTGGAAATCAAGTAATATTCAGTTTTATATACACATATATATATATATATATATATATATATATATATAAAATATCTGTAAAGTGCTGCGGAATATGTGTGTGCGCTATATAAATAACTGGTAATAAATAATAATACATTCAATAATATTACATTGCTTTCTGCAAATTGCTCAGACTTAAAAATGTATGCCCACGACATGACAAGTCAGAAGTGGTGCCATCTGGTGATAGATTTATGAAATGCACTTAAGTCTTCCACTCATAAAACATTGAAGCTTCCACAATCGTGTTCATTGGCCCTCATTCCGAGTTGTTCGCTCGGTATTTTTCATCGCATCGCAGTGAAAATCCGCTTAGTACGCATGCGCAATGTTTGCACTGCGACTGCGCCAAGTAACTTTACTATGAAGAAAGTATTTTTACTCACGGCTTTTTCTTCGCTCCGGCGATCGTAATGTGATTGACAGGAAATGGGTGTTACTGGGCGGAAACACGGCGTTTCAGGGGCGTGTGGCTGAAAACGCTACCGTTTCCGGAAAAAACGCAGGAGTGGCCGGAGAAACGGTGGGAGTGCCTGGGCGAACGCTGGGTGTGTTTGTGACGTCAACCAGGAACGACAAGCACTGAACTGATCGCACAGGCAGAGTAAGTCTGGAGCTACTCAGAAACTGCTAAGTAGTTAGTAATCGCAATATTGCGAATACATCGGTCGCAATTTTAAGAAGCTAAGATTCACTCCCAGTAGGCGGCGGCTTAGCGTGTGTAACTCTGCTAAATTCGCCTTGCGACCGATCAACTCGGAATGAGGGCCATTATCCACATAATTTTAATTAATGTTTTTATTATTCAGTCATATAGAACAGAAATAGAAATAAGGTGGAGTCTGTAAAGCAAATAATTTGTGGTTATTTAGCAAAAAGGAAATCATGTATTTTATATCTTATTACTGACAAATATATTCATTGTAGGTATCTATGCTGTTGTAAGAATGGTATCCAGTCAGGATAACCATGTTCAGGATACTGGAAGTTGGAATACAGATGTCGGAATCCCAACACTGCTCGGAATGCTGACGCCGGCATCCCAGCATGCATCAAAATGCCGGGATCCCGATCGAGGTTTTCCGGACTCCACACTGATAAGCCGCGGGGGAAATGGGGTGATGTTAGCTTTAGGCTGCAGAGGGAGCGTTAGGATTAGGCTGCAAAGGGGTAATGTTAGGGTTAGGCTGCAGGATGGGACCCCCCCCAGGGGAGGAAGAGGGTTAGGCTGTGGGGGAGGGACAGTAGTAAACGCAGGATTTTTAGAGGGGGTTTCCAGATAGGATATATATATATATGTATATAAACCTCACTAGATATATATATATATATATATATATATATATATATATTTATATATATATATACGGTCCTAGCATAGTCACGGCACTGCAGGTTTTCAAAAGAAGCTTGTTTCATTGTATGATGTTTCGGGGGTACACGGGCCCCGTCCTCAGTTGCTTCACTTCTGAGGATGGGGCGCGTGCAGCCCCGAAATGTCATACAATGAAACAAGCTTCTTTTGAAAACATGCAGTGCCGTGCCGTGACTATACATCCGTCACTGGGTGGTTTATCACTAGGACTGTGCATAATTCTGACAAGGGCACGCAGGTAACAGTTACGTGGGGTGCCGAACTGAACATCGGATATATATAGATATATGAATGCATATATATATATTTAAAAAATAGAGATAAGGGCGCCTTCTAGTGTCTAGATAAATAAATATAGTGTATACCCAATGTGAAAGGAAAAGTGGACACTACTTATCTGGGGCATGTATTTCTCTTCGGATAACGCCATGATGAAGTCTGAATATTGACGAAACGCGTTGTAAAAACCTTTTATCCCTGGCTGTGGATTTTAAATGATGGGATTTGTTCATCCCTGTAAGGTTTTTTATATACAACCATATTTTTGCTGATTAATGGTATAAAAACGGTACGCGCTATGTTATATTTCCTTTATCTCTTTTATGTACCAATATTGGTCTCGTGACCGAAGAGAAATACATGCCCCAGATAAGTAGTGTCCACTTTTCCTTTCACATTGGTATACACTATATTTATTTATCTAGACACTAGAAGGCGCCCTTATCTCTATTTTTTAAATCTCACTATATGTGTGTGTTCCAAGCACATGTTCTTCTGTTTAAGGTTGCTGCCACTCGTTTTTAAGAGGAGTGTCAATCCATTTAATTAATTTTATATTAATTATAAATTCTCTACCACGTGCTTTGGTAGTGCAATTCCGAGTGCCACCTGGGCGCCTCCGCATCTATTTTGGTTTTGCATATATAAATATATATATATATATATATATATATATATATATATATATATATAAACCCCCATGTGTGGTGTGTGTGTGCACACATACAGAGCCAGGGAATACATTCAGAGGGATAGAGAGAGAGTGAGAGAGAGAGAGGGAGGAATGGAGAGAAGGGGCGGGGCATGGGGGAGAGAGAGAGAGCAGAGGGAGGGAGAGAGGGAGGCGGCGAGCATGAGGAGAGACAGTCATGGAGAGGGGGCTTGGGGAGAAACAGAAGGGGGACATGGGGAGATAAAGAGGGGGTATGGAGAGGAGGGAGAGAGAGGCACAGGCACTGGCGTTTCTATAATGGGTGCAGTGTGTGTGGTGCACACGGGCCCCTGAGTCCAGAGGGGGCCCCCACTGCACACACTGCACTCATTTGTAAAATACTTACCCCTCCGAAGTCCAGCGTCCGCATCCGCAGCACCGCTAGAACACAGTGAAAATGGCCCAGCGGCCATTTTCACAGCATTCTGCGCATGCACAGTAGAGAGATCTCAATGAAAATGTCCGCCGCGCCATTTTCCCGGAGATCTGCACATGCGCAGTAGAGTCTGAGCCCTCTAGTGCTCAGACTCTACAGTGCTCCGGGCAGAGAGGAAGGGGCCCGACGGAGGAGGCTGAACACGGGCCTCCTCCTCTCTTAAAACGCCCCTGGGCACAGGGAGAGAGGGGGCATTGGTAGAGTGAGGGGGGCATGGGGAGAGAGAGAGGCATGGAGAGGGAGAAGCATAGAGAGAGAAAGAGAGGGGGCATTACCAAGAAGAGAGAGGGGGGGGGGCATGGGGAGAGAGAGGGGGCATTGGGAAAGAGAGAGGCATGGGGCAGGGAGAGAGAGAGGGGGGAGGAAGAGGCATGGGGGAAGAGAGAGCGAGGGAGAGAGGCATGATGAGGAGAGTGCCCGGGAGAGCAGTTACAGTACTTGCAGGTCCATGCGCAGGTCTGGAAGAAGCTCCATGGTCCCACAAGCCGAGCACCCCAGGTGTGCAGTGCTCTGTAGGTCTCCCAGTCCCCGCAGGTAGGCAAAACAATAGGCAGCCATGGGGGGGATATCAGATACGCGGGAGGAGGAAGACAGGCAGAGACGTGGGAGGAGGGGGGCAGGCTGACACGTGGGAGGAGGGGGATAATAGGCAGAGACGCGCCGCAGCTGATACAGCGGCAGCCTGGACAGTGTACACTAGGAAAGGAGCCCGCTTGTCTCTCTGTACTTTTGTACAGCTGGTAGCCCCGACCCATTGTTACAAGGAGGCTGATGTGCTACAGGCACAGCCTGCCTGAGAGCCTCACCCTTATCAATCAGCAGCACCGATGGATTAGCGGGTAGGGGGGGTTTCCAGGTACGCGGAAACTCCCCCTGCATGCGCGTATGAGGGAGGGTTAGGTTTAGGTTGCGAAGAGGGGGTATTAGGGTTAGGCACCATTGGGGAGGGTTAGGATGCGGGAGGGGTAGGGTCGGGCTGCAGGTAGAGAGGGTTAGGGTTAGGGAGGTTAGGGGGTTAGGAGTAGCTTACTTACCAAATAGGTGTCAGGATGCCTCAGTAGGTATTCTTACTGCTGGCATCCCAAGCACTGGGATCCCATTACTGTCCCGTAACAATATATCCATCCTTTCCACTATCAACACTCTACAATGTGTTCACTATCAACACTTGACTTTACAGAAATTTAGTTTATCATGTTATTTCATGTGTAATAGACTTAAGTACAGGTAACATGAAATTACTATATATAATAATAATAATAATAATAATAATAATAATTAATTATTATTATTATTATTATTATTATTATCTCCTATATATTAGCCCAGATCTGTGACTTTGTGACTCATTTGCTAACGCTGGGCAGAGTCACAATACTGGGCGGAGTCACAGATCTGGCCTAATCTATAGGTTACAGACACAAACCGCCATCACCCCGCCTCCAAGACCGACCCCCCTGCACCGCCCCGTTGTCCTCACCCATCCGTCTCGCATGAGCTGGTGATCAGCAGCGTGCGGTGCCGGGAGCAGGTAAGAGCCGCCCGCCGCCTTCCTCCTCCCCTCTCCTGGCCTGCCTGCTGCTGTGTGTCCGATGGGTGCCGGGCAGCAGGAGGCGGCAGCCACCGCAGAGATCAGAGCGCACAGCGATAGCACTGCGGCTTATCGCCATCCCTGCCCCCTCCTCATGGCCCTGCACCTACACAAGGGGAGCGCCTGGGTCTGGCCTCGGCCCCGCACAACGAGTCGAATCCTCTCTCTCTGCCTGGTGTCAGCGCCGGGGAAGTGTCCCATCCAGCTGCACCAGGGTCACTGCTGCTGCCCAGTCACATGCAATGTCCCTGCTCCTGACATAATGACAGGGCAGGGAGCACTAGATGATGATGGCCATTATTAGTATCCTGCAACTAGGGGGACATTGTTACATGTGGGGTCATATTTGGCACCTCATGCAATCCCACAACCGCAGCATCATCACACCCGTGGTGGCTCCGGTCCACCTCCCCCACCATGGCACCCAGCATCCGCCCTTCCTCCAACCACGCAACCCACATACCTGGCCCTCCCCCACCCACTGCACCCCCTCAACCACCCCGCCCGCGCCACACCCGCTACCCCCCACACCACGGTGGCTCAGGACTCTCTCCCCCACTCGCCGCACTCCACGACACCCTCCCCCATCCACGTCTATCCCGCACCCTACACTTCCCCCATCCACAGCACCTCCGGCCTCCTCCCCCATCTGCCACCCGCAGCACCTACAGACTCCATCCGCAGTCCCCCCCCCTCAACCGCCCCTCCACCACTCGAAGCACTCCCGCAACCGCAACACCCCTGGCCCCCCGCCACCATCCGTGTCTCCCCCGCACCCGCCACACCCCCACTCACAGCGCCTACTAGGTGTTCATCATCCCCTGCTTGTGCTGTTCACACAGTCGCAAGGGCCTAAGGCCCCTTAACCATCACATGCCCTTTGTCCGCGCAATATTTAACCAATCACACAATTATGTTTGGTGGTAATACTCCATATAATCAACATATTGCACGCCCAAAAGCCGTGCAAGGCTTAAGGGGGCGTAGCCCCTTGCAACGGTGTGAAGAGCGCCCGCAGGGCGCGATGAGCACCTAGTTATAATAATATATATAATATATAATTATTATTATTATTATACCCTTGGTTTATATGGCGTCACAAGGGATCCGAAGTGCCTTACAAAGTACGTAATGGAATAAACAAAACAAGAAAATAGTGACTTACAGAAGTACAGTACAGAACATTGCAGGACATAGACATGGTTTATAAATAATATTGCTGCATAAGCTGTCATAATGTCACAAAACGGAGGCTTACAGCACTTCCTGGCCACACTCTGTCTTACCACAGCCGCAAGCCCGGGTGCTGCCCGTCATCCACGCTGTCTCCTGGCGCTTTGCGCAGTCAGCTGTTGCACTAAAGTCCTCATGTCAGCGCTCACAGAACCAGCAACTGTTGCGGACTTCCATGGCCACACCACAGCATTGTTCCCGCCAGTATCTCCTATGCACAGCTCCAAGACAGTCCTGGTCAGCTGACTTTCCATGGGCCAATCCGGAATCACTTCTGCATCATGTGAATTCCTCATCCAGTCAGCAGTAAATAGGGAGCATAAGTTCCACGTCCCAGCACTGGCAAGCCGTCAGTGCTTTGCTGTCTCTCAGCCTGTGTGAGCTCTTGAATCTCCTGCTGGTATAGACAAGTGCAGTATCCATCTCCTGCACTACCTGACTCCCTGGAATATCTTAAAGGGCTAGTACCGCAGTAACATCCTGACTCACTGGTGTGTCCGCCCAGTGTTCCAGAGGGACTGCACTGTGTATTATGCAGCATCTATGCTTTGCTGGTAAAGTCCAATCCAGCATTCCTGAAAAGTGAAAACCTGCCTTGCTGAAAAAGTCCAATCCAGCATTCCTGAAAACCTGCCTTGCTGGTAAAGCCTAATCCAGCATTCCTGAAAACCTGCCTTTCTGGCAAAGTCCAATCCAGCATTGCTGAAAACCTGCCTTGCTTGTTAAGTCCTAGTCAGCATTCCTGGAAAGCTGCCTTGCTGGTAAAGTTCAAGCCAGTATTCCTGAGAACCTGCCTTGCTGGTAAAGTCCAATCCAGCATTCCTGAGAACCTGCCTTGCTGGTAAAATCCAATCCAGCATTTCTGTGAACCTGATTTGCTGGTTAAGTCCTACCCAGCATTCCTGTGAACCTGTCTTGCTGGTTAAGGGGGTAAATTTAGAGTTGATCGCTCGCTAGCTACTTTTAGCAGCCGTGCAAACGCATACTCACCGCCCATGGGGGAGTATATTTTCGCTTTGCAGGAGTGCGAACGCCTGTGCAGCCGCGCGGCAGCAAACACATTTTGTGTAAAACAAGCCCTGTAGTTACTTATTCTGTGCGATGATTGCTGCGATGAATGACACGGTAATGACTTCAGATACCCGCCCAGCAAATGCCCGGCCACGCCTGCGTTTTTCCAAACACTCCTAGAAAACGGTCAGTTGCCCCCCAGAAACTCCCACTTCCTGTCAATCTCCTTGCGTTCGGCTGTGCGACTGAATGCATCGCTAGAACCTGTGCTAAACCACAATGCTCTTTATACCCATACGTCGAGCGTGCGCATTGCGGTGCATACGCATGCGCAGATTTACCATTTTCTTAACTGATCGCTACGCAGCGAACAACGGCTGCTAGCGGTCAACTCGGAATGACCCCCTAAGTCCTATCTAGCATTCCGGATACCCTGCCTTGCTAATCCAGTTCATCCAGCATCCCTGGAGACCGGCCCTGCTGGTCAAACCTATTCAGCATCCGGAAACCCTACGTTGTTGGATCCACCCAACATTCTGAACACCGCTTGCTGGTCCCAACCTGCATTCCGCCATTGGGGGCATTCCGAGCTGATCGCTCGCTGCCGATTTTCGCAGCGCAGCGATCAGTTGAAAAAATGGCATTTCTGCGCATGCGTAAGCCCCGCAATGCGCACGCGCAACGTACTGTATGGGTACAAAGCCCTTTGTGGTTGTGCTCAGGTTCTAGCGAAGTTCTTCGCACTGGCGGGCGCTAGAAGATTGACAGGAAGGGGGCGTTACTGGGTGTCTACTGACCATTTTCAGGGAGTGTTTTGCAAAAACGCAGGCGTGCCTGAAAAAACGCAGGCGTGGCTGGGCGGGTGTATGACGTCAAACACGGACACGAATAGGCTGAAGTGATCACAAGCGCTGAGTACGTTCAGAGCTACTCTGAAACTGCACAAACTGTTTTTGCAGAGCTCGGCTGCACACGCGTTCACACGTCTGCTAAGCTAAAATACACTCCCCTGTGGGCGGTGGCATAGCGTTTGCACGGACGCTAAAAACTGCTAGCGATCGATCAACTCGGAATGACCCCCCATTACCTCTAGCTTACATAAAGACTTTTCGTTACCAATAATATTCCAGCTACCTATTGCACTGATGGTCATTTCCACCAGTGTTCCAGTTCCCGTATAGCTGGTTTCCATCTCTCCTACTTCTCTAGCCAAACTGCCACGCCTGTATGAGAAGATAATTTATTAAACCTGCCCAGTTCTGTCCACAGAGTCAAGACCAGAACCAGTGACAAGTCCTAGTCCGGATTCACAAATACAGTAACTACAGCCGTGACACATTGGGGGTCATTCCGAGTTGTTCGCTCGCAAGCGGATTTTAGCAGATTTGCTCATGCTAAGCCGCCGCCTACTGGGAGTGTATCTTAGCATCTTAAAATTGCGAACGAAGTATTCGCAATATTGCGATTACACACCTCGTAGCAGTTTCTGAGTAACTTCAACCTTACTCGGCATCTGCGATCATTTCAGTGCTTGTCGTTCCTGGTTTGACGTCACAAACACACCCAGCGTTCGCCCAGACACTCCACCGTTTCTCCGGCCACTCCTGCGTTTTTTCCGGAAACGGTAGCGTTTTTTCCCACACGCCCATAAAACGGCCTGTTTCCGCCCAGTTACACCCATTTCCTGTCAATCACATTACGATCGCCAGAACGATGAAAAAGCCGTGAGTAAAATTCCTAAGTGCATAGCAAATTTACTTGGCGCAGTCGCAGTGCGGACATTGCGCATGCGCATTAAGCGGAAAATCGCTGTGATGCAAAGATTTTTACAGAGCGAACAACTCGGAATGAGGGCCATAATACTCAAATAAGCAGCAGGGCAAGAAAAACCCAAGGGTTGTGTGCCAATGTAGGGAGTAGATGATGGTAAAAATGGGGAAGGAAATGCACATGAGGAAAGAGGGCCCTGCTCACAAGAGCTGCATTCTACAGTGAGGGAGATAAAAACATTAGTTATATTGGCCCTCATTCCGAGTTGATCGGTCGCAAGGCGAATTTAGCAGAGTTACACACGCTAAGCCTACGCCTACTGGGAGTGTATCTTAGCTTCTTAAAATTGCGACCAATGTATTCGCAATATTGCGATTACAAACTACTTTGCAGTTTCTGAGTAACTTCAACCTTACTCTGCCTGTGCGATCAGTTCAGTGCTTGTCGTTCCTGGTTTGACGTCACAAACACACCCAGCGTTCGCCCAGCCACTCCTCCGTTTCTCCAGCCACTCCTGCGTTTTTTCCGGAAACGGTAGCGTTTTCATCCACACGCCCATAAAACGCCGTGTTTCCGCCCAGTAACACCCATTTCCTGTCAATCACATTACGATCGCCGGAGCGATGAAAAAGCCGTGAGTAAAAATACTATCTTCATTGTTAAATTACTTGGCGCAGTCGCAATGCGAATATTGCGCATGCGTACTAAGCGGATTTTCATTGCGATGCGATGAAAAATACCGAGCGAACAACTCGGAATGAGGGCCATTATTCCCTTATTAGAAAAGATTGGTCTTTTCAAATACTTTGGAGTAAATTTACTAGAGATGTGCACCGGAAATTTTTCGGTTTTGTGTTTTGGTTTTGGATTCGGTTCCGTGGCCGTGTTTTGGATTCGGACGCGTTTTGCCAACACCTCCCTGAAAATTTTTTGTTGGATTCGGGTGTGTCTTGGATTCGGGTGTTTTTTTACAAAAAACCCTCAAAAACAGCTTAAATCATAGAATTTGGGGGTCATTTTGATCCCATAGTATTATTAACCTCAATAACCATAATTTACACTCATTTTCAGTCTATTCTGAACACCTCACACCTCACAATATTATTTTTAGTCCTAAAATTTGCATCGAGGTCGCTGGATGGCTAAGCTAAGCGACACAAGTGGCCGACACAAACACCTGGCCCATCTAGGAGTGGCACTGCAGTGTCAGGCAGGATGGCACTTCAAAAAAATAGTCCCCAAACAGCACATGATGCAAAGAAAAAAAGAGGCGCACCAAGGTCGCTGTGTGACTAAGCTAAGTGACACAAGTGGCCGACACAAACACCTGGCCCATCTAGGAGTGGCACTGCAGTGTCAGACAGGATGGCACTTCAAAAAAAATTGTCCCCAAACAGCACATGATGCAAAGAAAAAAAGAGGCGCACCAAGGTCGCTGTGTGACTAAGCTAAGCGACACAAGTGGCCGACACAAACACCTGGCCCATCGAGGAGTGGCACTGCAGTGTCAGACAGGATGGCACTTCAAAAAAATTGTCCCCAAACAGCACATGATGCAAAGAAAAAAAGAGGCGCACCAAGGTCGCTGTGTGACTAAGCTAAGCGACACAAGTGGCCGACACAAACACCTAGCCCATCGAGGAGTGGCACTGCAGTGTCAGACAGGATGGCACTTCAAAAAAATTGTCCCCAAACAGCACATGATGCAAAGAAAAAAAGAGGCGCACCAAGGTCGCTGTGTGACTAAGCTAAGCGACACAAGTGGCCGACACAAACACCTGGCCCATCTAGGAGTGGCACTGCAGTGTCAGACAGGATGGCACTTAAAAAAATAGTCCCCAAACAGCACATGATGCAAAGAAAAAATAAGAATTTACTTACCGATAATTCTATTTCTCGGAGTCCGTAGTGGATGCTGGGGTTCCTGAAAGGACCATGGGGAATAGCGGCTCCGCAGGAGACAGGGCACAAAAGTAAAGCTTTTACAGGTCAGGTGGTGTGTACTGGCTCCTCCCCCTATGACCCTCCTCCAGACTCCAGTTAGGTACTGTGCCCGGACGAGCGTACACAATAAGGGAGGATTTTGAATCCCGGGTAAGACTCATACCAGCCACACCAATCACACCGTACAACTTGTGATCTAAACCCAGTTAACAGTATGATAACAGAGGAGCCTCTGAAAGATGGCTTCCTAAACAATAACCCGAATTAGTTAACAATAACTATGTACAAGTATTGCAGATAATCCGCACTTGGGATGGGCGCCCAGCATCCACTACGGACTCCGAGAAATAGAATTATCGGTAAGTAAATTCTTATTTTCTCTATCGTCCTAAGTGGATGCTGGGGTTCCTGAAAGGACCATGGGGATTATACCAAAGCTCCCAAACGGGCGGGAGAGTGCGGATGACTCTGCAGCACCGAATGAGAGAACTCCAGGTCCTCCTTTGCCAGGGTATCAAATTTGTAAAAATTTACAAACGTGTTCTCCCCTGACCACGTAGCTGCTCGGCAGAGTTGTAATGCCGAGACCCCTCGGGCAGCCGCCCAAGATGAGCCCACCTTCCTTGCGGAATGGGCCTTAACAGATTTAGGCTGTGGCAGGCCTGCCACAGAATGTACAAGTTGAATTTTGTTACAAATCCAACGAGCAATCGACTGCTTAGAAGCAGGTGCACCCAACTTGTTGGGTGCATACAGTATAAACAGCGAGTCAGATTTTCTGACTCCAGCCGTCCTTTAAATGTATATTTTTAAGGCTCTGACAACGTCCAACAACTTGGAGTCCTTCAAGTCGTCTGTAGCCGCAGGCACTACAATAGGCTGGTTCAGGTGAAACGCTGATACCACCTTAGGGAGAAAATGCGGACGCGTCCGCAGCTCTGCCCTATGTCGAATGGAAAATTAAATAAGGGCTTTTATAAAACAAAGCCGCCAGTTCAGATACTCTCCCGGCCGAAGCCAGGGCCAGTAACATAGTCACTTTCCATGTGAGATATTTCAAATCCACATTCTTTAGTGGTTCAAACCAATTGGATTTGAGGAAATCTAAAACTACATTTAGATCCCACGGTGCCACCTTAGGCACCACAGGAGGCTGTATATGCAGTACTCCTTTGATAAAAATCTGGACCTCAGGGACTGAGGCCAATTCTTTTTGGAAGAATATTGATAGGGCCGAAATTTGAACCTTAATAGATCCCAATTTGAGACCCATAGACAATCCTGATTGCAGGAAATGTAGGAAAACGACCCAGTTGAAATTCCTCCATCGGAGCACTCCGCTGCTCGCACCACGCAACATATTTTCGCCAAATACGGCGATAATGCTTCGCGGTGACTTCCTTCCTTGCCTTTATCAAGGTAGGAATGACTTCTTCTGGAATGCCTTTTCCTTTTAGGATCTGGCATTCAAACACCATGCCGTCAAACGCAGCCGCGGTAAGCCTTGAAAAAGACAAGTACCCTGCTGAAGCAGGTCCCTTCTCAGAAGTAGAGGCCACGGATCGTCCGTGACCATCTCTTGAAGTTCCGGGTACCAAGTCCTTCTTGGCCAATCCGGAGCCACTAGTCTTACTCCTCTTTGCCGTATAATCCTCAATACCTTTGGTATGAGAGGCAGAGGAGGAAACACATATACCGACTGGTACACCCAAGGTGTTACCAGCACGTCCACAGCTATTGCCTGCGGATCTCTTAACCTGGCGCAATACCTGTCCAGTGTTTTGTTGAGGCGAGACGCCATCATGTCCACCATTGGTTTTACCCAACGGTTTAATAGCATGTGGAAAACTTCTGGATGAAGTCCCCACTCTCCCGGGTGAAGGTCGTGTCTGCTGAGGAAGTCTGCTTCCCAGTTGTCCACGCCCGGGATGAATACTGCTGACAGTGCTATCACGTGATACTCCGCCCAGCGAAGGATCCTGGCAGCTTCTGCCATTGCCCTCCTGCTTCTTGTGCCGCCCTGTCTGTTTACATGGGCGACTGCCGTGATGTTGTCCGACTGGATCAACACCGGTCTTCCTTGAAGCAGAGGTTCCGCCTGGCTTAGAGCATTGTAGATTGCTCTTAGTTCCAGAATGCTTATGTGAAGAGACTTTTTCAGGCTCGACCACACTCCCTGGAAATTTCTTCCCTGTGTGACTGCTCCCCAGCCTCTCAGGCTGGCCTCCGTGGTCACCAGGATCCAATCCTGCATGCCGAATCTGCGGCCCTCCAATAGATGAGCCTCCTGCAACCACCACAGAAGGGATACCCTTGTCCTCGGCGACAGGGTTATCCGCAGGTGCATCTGAAGATGCGACCCTGACCATTTGTCCAACAGATCCCTTTGCATGGAATCTGCCGAAAGGGATTGCTTCGTAAGAAGCTACCATTTTTTCCCAGGACTCTTGTGCATTGATGTACAGACACCTTTCCTGGTTTTAGGAGGTTCCTGACCAGGTCAGATAACTCCTTGGCTTTTTCTTCGGGAAGAAAAACCTTTTTCTGAACTGTGTCCAGAATCATCCCCAGGAACAGCAGACGAGTTGTCGGCATTAATTGGGATTTTGGAATATTCAGAATCCATCCGTGCTGCTTTAGCACCTCTTGAGATAGTGCTAAACCCATCTCTAGCTGTTCTCTGGACCTTGCCCTTATTAGGAGATCGTCCAAGTATGGGATAATTAATACGCCTTTTCTTCGAAGAAGAAATATTATCTCGGCCATTACCTTTGTAAAGACCCGAGGTGCCGTGGACAAACCAAACGGCAGCGTCTGAAACTGATAGTGACAGTTTTGTACAACGAACCTGAGGTACCCCTGGTGTGAGGGGTAATTGGAACGTGGAGATACGCATCCTTGATGTCCAAGGATACCATAAAGTCCCCTTCTTCCAGGTTCGCTATCACTGCTCTGAGTGACTCCATCTTGAACTTGAACTTCTTTATGTACAGGTTCAAGGACTTCAGATTTAGAATAGGCCTTACCGAGCCATCCGGCTTCGGTACCACAAAAAGAGTGGAATAATACCCCTTCCCTTGTTGTAGAAGAGGTACCTTGACTATCACCTGCTGAGAATACAGCTTGTGAATGGCTTCCAAAACCGTCTCCCTTTCTGAGGGGGACGTTGGTAAAGCAGACTTCAGGAAACGGCGAGGTGGCTCTGTCTCTAATTTCAACCTGTACCCCTGAGATATTATCTGCAGGATCCAGGGATTTACCTGCGAGTGAGCCCACTGCGCGCTGTAATTCTTGAGACGACCGCCTACCGCCCCCGAGTCCGCTTGCGAAGCCCCAGCGTCATGCTGAGGCTTTTGTAGAAGCCGGGGAGGGCTTCTGTTCCTGGGAAGGAGCTGCCTGTTGCTGTCTCTTCCCTCGTCCTCTGCCTCGTGGCAGATATGAATAGCCCTTTGCTCTCTTATTTTTAAAGGAACGAAAGGGCTGCGGTTGAAAGGTCGGTGCCTTTTTCAGTTGGGGAGTGACTTGAGGTAGAAAGGTGGATTTCCCGGCCGTAGCCGTGGCCACCAAATCCGATAGACCGACCCTAAATAACTCCTCTACGCATCGCCTGTCCACTGTCGTGTCCATAAAGCTCTTCTGGCCGAAATGGACATAGCACTTACCCGTGATGCCAGTGTGCAGATATCTCTCTGTGCATCACGCATATAAAGAAATGCATCCTTTATTTGTTCTAACGACAGTAAAATATTGTCCCTGTCCAGGGTATCAATATTTTCGATCAGGGACTCTGACCAAACTACCCCAGCACTGCACATCCAGGCAGTCGCAATAGCTGGTCGTAGTATAACACCTGCATGTGTGTATATACCTTTTTGGATATTTTCCATCCTCCTATCTGATGGATCTTTAAGTGCGGCCGTCTCAGGAGAGGGTAACGCCACTTGTTTTGATGAGCGTGTTAGCGCTTTGTCCACCCTAGGAGGTGTTTCCCAGCGCTCCCTAACCTCTGGCGGGAAAGGGTATAAAGCCAATAACTTCTTTGAAATTAGCAGTTTTTTATCGGGGCACCCCACGCTTCATCACACACGTCATTTAATTCTTCTGATTCGGTAAAAACTACTGGTAGTTTTTTCACACCCCACATAATACCCTGTTTAGTGGTACCTGTAGTATCAGCTAAATGTAACATCTCCTTTATTGCCAAAATCATATAACGTGTGGCCCTACTGGAAAATACGGTTGATTCGTCACCTTCACCACCGGAATAAGTGCCTGTGTCTGGGTCTGTGTCGACCGACTGAGGCAAGGGGCGTTTTACAGCCCCTGACGGTGTTTGAGGCGCCTGGACAGGCACTAATTGAGTGTCCGGCCGCCTCATGTCGGCAAACGACTGCTTAAGCGAGTTGACGCTATCCCGTAATTCCACAAATAAAGGCATCCATTCTGGTGTCGACCCCCTAGAAGGTGACATCCTCATATTTGGCAATTGCTCCGCCTCCACACCAATAACGTCCTCATACATGTCGACACACACGTACCGACACACAGCAGACACACAGGGAATGCTCTATACGAAGACAGGACCCACTAGCCCTTTGGGGAGACAGAGGGAGAGTCTGCCAGCACACACCAAAAAAGCGCTATATATGACAGGGATAGCCTTATGATTAAGTGCTCCCTTATAGCTGCTTTTATATTAATATATTGCTATTTATTTTGCCCCCCCTCTCTGTTATACCCTGTTTCTGTAGTGCAGTGCAGGGGAGAGACCTGGGAGCCTTCCTGACCAGCGGAGCTGTGACTGAAAATGGAGCCGTGTGCTGAGGAGATAGGCCCCGCCCCTTTTCCGGCGGGCTCGTCTCCCGCTATTTAGTACATTTAGGCAGGGGTAAATATCTCCATATAGCCTCTGGGGCTATATGTGAGGTATTTTTAGCCTTTTTAAAGGTTTTCATTTGCCTCCCAGGGCGCCCCCCCCCCAGCGCCCTGCACCCTCAGTGACTGCCGTGTGAAGTGTGCTGAGAGGAAAATGGCGCACAGCTGCAGTGCTGTGCGCTACCTTAAGAAGACTGCAGGAGTCTTCAGCCGCCGATTCTGGACCTCTTCTTGCTTCAGCATCTGTGAGGGGGCCGGCGGCGTGGCTCCGGTGACCATCCAGGCTGTACCTGTGATCGTCCCTCTGGAGCTTCATGTCCAGTAGCCAAGAAGCCAATCCATCCTGCACGCAGGTGAGTTCACTTCTTCTCCCCTCTGTCCCTCGTTGCAGTGATCCTGTTGCCAGCAGGAATCACTGTAAAATAAAAAACCTAAGCTAAACTCTCTAAGCAGCTCTTTATGAGAGCCACCTAGAATTGCACCCTTCTCGGCCGGGCACAAAAATCTAACTGGAGTCTGGAGGAGGGTCATAGGGGGAGGAGCCAGTACACACCACCTGACCTGTAAAAGCTTTACTTTTGTGCCCTGTCTCCTGCGGAGCCGCTATTCCCCATGGTCCTTTCAGGAACCCCAGCATCCACTTAGGACGATAGAGAAATGAAAGAAAAAAGAGGTGCAAGATGGAATTGTCCTTGGGCCCTCCCACCCACCCTTATGTTGTATAAACAGGACATGCACACTTTAACGAACCCATCATTTCAGCGACAGGGTCTGCCACACGACTGTGACTGAAATGACTGGTTGGTTTGGGCCCCCACCAAAAAAGAAGCAATCAATCTCTCCTTGCACAAACTGGCTCTACAGAGGCAAGATGTCCACCTCATCACCATCCTCCGATTCCTCACCCCTTTCACTGTGTACATCCCCCTCCTCACAGATTATTAATTCGTCCCCACTGGAATCCACCATCTCAGATCCCTGTGTACTTTCTGGAGGCAATTGCTGGTGAATGTCTCCACGGAGGAATTGATTATAATTCATTTTGATGAACATCATCTTCTCCACATTTTCTGGAAGTAACCTCGTACGCCGATTGCTGACAAGGTGAGCGGCTGCACTAAACACTCTTTCGGAGTACACACTGGAGGGAGGGCAACTTAGGTAGAATAAAGCCAGTTTGTGCAAGGGCCTCCAAATTGCCTCTTTTTCCTGCCAGTATACGTACGGACTGTCTGACGTGCCTACCTGGATGCGGTCACTCATATAATCCTCCACCATTCTTTCAATGGTGACAGAATCATATGCAGTGACAGTAGACGACATGTCAGTAATCGTTGGTAGGTCCTTCAGTCCGGACCAGATGTCAGCACTCGCTCCAGACTGCTCTGCATCACAGCCAGCGGGTGGGCTCGGAATTCTTGGCCTTTTCCTCGCACCCCCAGTTGCGGGAGAATGTGAAGGAGGAGCTGTTGACGGGTCACGTTCCGCTTGACTTGACAATTTTCTCACCAGCAGGTCTTTGAACCTCTGCAGACTTGTGTCTGCTGGAAAGAGAGATACAACGTAGGTTTTAAATCTAGGATCGAGCACGGTGGCCAAAATGTTGTGGTCTGATTTCAACAGATTGACCACCCGTGAATCCTGGCTAAGCGAATTAAGGGCTCCATCCACAAGTCCCACATGCCTAGCGGAATCACTCTGTTTTAGCTCCTCCTTCAATATCTCCAGCTTCTTCTGCAAAAGCCTGATGAGGGGAATGACCTGACTCAGGCTGGCAGTGTCTGAACTGATTCACGTGTGGCAAGTTCAAAGGGTTGCAGAACCTTGCACAACGTTGAAATCACTCTCCACTGCGCTTGAGTCAGGTGCATTCCCCCTCCTTTGCCTATATCGTAGGCAGATGTATAGGCTTGAATGGCCTTTTGCTGCTCCTCCATCCTCTGAAGCATATAGAGGGTTGAATTCCACCTCGTTACCACCTCTTGCTTCAGATGATGGCAGGGCAGGTTCAGGACTGTTTGCTGGTGCTCCAGTCTTCGGCACACGGTGGCTGAATGCCGAAAGTGGCCCGCAATTCTTCGGGCCACCGACAGCATCTCTTGCACGCCCCTCTCGTTTTTTAAATAATTCTGCACCACCAAATTCAATGTATGTGCAAAACATGGGACGTGCTGGAATTTGGCCAGATGTAATGCACGCACAAAATTGGTGGCGTTGTCCGATGTCACAAATCCCCAGGAGAGTCCAATTGGGGTAAGCCATTCTGCGATGATGTTCCTCAGTTTCCGTAAGAGGTTGTCAGCTGTGTGCCTCTTATGGAAAGCGGTGATACAAAGCGTAGCCTGCCTAGGAACGAGTTGGCATTTGCGAGATGCTACTACTGGTGCCGCCGCTGCTGTTCTTGCTATGGGAGGCAATACATCTACCCAGTGGGCTGTCACAGTCATATAGTCCTGAGTCTGCCCTGCTCCACTTGTCCACATGTCCGTGGTTAAGTGGACATTGGGTACAACTGCATTTTTTAGGACACTGGTGACTCTTTTTCTGACGTCTGTGTACATTTTCGGTATCGCCTGCCTAGAGAAATGGAACCTAGATGGTATTTGGTACCGGGAACACAGTACCTCAATCAAGTCTCTAGTTGCCTGTGAATTAACGGTGGATACCGGACACACGTTTCTCACCACCCAGGCTGACAAGACCTGAGTTATCCGCTTTGCAGCAGGATGACTGCTGTGATATTTCATCTTCCTCGCAAAGGACTGTTGGACAGTCAATTGCTTACTGGAAGTAGTACAAGTGGTCTTCCGACTTCCCCTCTGGGATGACGATCGACTCCCAGCAGCAACAACAGCAGCGCCAGCAGCAGTAGGCGTTACACTCAAGGATGCATCAGAGAAATCCCAGGCAGGAGAGGACTCGTCAGACTTGCCAGTGACATGGCCTGCAGTACTATTGGCTTTTCTGTGTTAGGTGGAAATTGACACTGAGGGATTTGGTGGTGTAGTTTGCAGGAGCTTGGTTACAAGAGGAAGGGATTTAGTGGTCAATGGACTGCTTCCGCTGTCATCCAAAGTTTTTGAACTTGTCACTGACTTTTGATGAATGCGCTCCAGGTGACGTATAAGGGAGGATGTTCCTAGGTGGTTGACGTCCTTACCCCTACTTATTACAGCTTGACAAAGGCAACACACGGCTTGACACCTGTTGTCCGCATTTGTGTTGAAATAATTCCACACCGAAGAGGTGACTTTTTTTGTATTTTGACCAGGCATGTCAATGGCCATATTCGTCTCACGGACAACAGGTGTCTCCCCGGATGCCTGACTTAAACAAACCACCTCACCATCAGAATCCTCCTTGTCAATTTCCTCCCCAGCGCCAGCAACACCCATATCCTCATCCTTGTGTACTTCAACAGTGACATCTTCAATTTGACTATCAGGAACTGGACTGCGGGTGCTCCTTCCAGCACTTGCAGGGGGCGTGCAAATGGTGGAAGGCGCAAGCTCTTCCCATCCAGTGTTGGGAAGGTCAGGCATCGCAACCGACACAATTGGACTCTCCTTGGGGATTTGTGATTTAGAAGAACGCACAGTTCTTTGCTGTGATTTTGCCAGCTTAAGTCTTTTCATTTTTCTAGCGAGAGGATGAGTGCTTCCATCCTCATGTGAATCTGAACCACTAGCCATGAACATAGGCCAGGGCCTCAGCCGTTCCTTGCCACTCCGTGTCGTAAATGGCATATTGGCAAGTTTACGCTTCTCATCAGATGCTTTCAATTTTGATTTTTGGGTCATTTTACTGAACTTTTGTTTTTTGGATTTTACATGCTCTCTACTATGACATTGGGCATCGGCCTTGGCAGACGACGTTGATGGCATTTCATTGTCTCGGCCATGACTAGTGGCAGCAGCTTCAGCACGAGGTGGAAGTGGATCTTGATCTTTCCCTATTTTAACCTCCACATTTTTGTTCTCCATTTTTTAATGTGTGGAATTATATGCCAGTATCAATAGCAATGGCCAACTACTATATATACTGCGCACAACTGAAATGCACCACAGGTATGGATGGATAGTATACTTGACGACACAGAGGTAGGTAGAGCAGTGGCCTTCCGTACCGTACTGCTATATATACTGGTGGTCACTGTCAGCAAACTGCAAAACTAAAATGCACCACAGGTATAGAATCTAGATGGATAGTATACTTGACGACACAGAGGTAGGTAGAGCAGTGGCCTTCCGTACCTTACTGTTATATATACTGGTGGTCACTGTCAGCAAACTGCAAAACTAAAATGCACCACAGTTATAGAATCTAGATGGACAGTATACTTGACGACACAGAGGTAGGTAGAGCAGTGGCCTTCCGTACCGTACTGCTATATATACTGGTGGTCACTGTCAGCAAACTGCAGAACTAAAATGCACCACAGGTATAGAATCTAGATGGATAGTATACTTTATGACACAGAGGTAGGTAGAGCGGTGGCCTTCCGTACCGTACTGCTATATATACTGGTGGTCACTGTCAGCAAAACTCTGCACTGTACTCCTCCTATATAATACTGCTGGTCCCCAGTCCCCACAATAAAGCAGTGTGAGCACAGATATATGCAGCACACTGAGCACAGATATGGAGTGTTTTTCAGGCAGACAACATATACTGGTGGTCACTGGTCAGCAAAACTCTGCACTGTAGTCCTCCTATATAATATACTGGTGGTCCCCAGTCCCCACAATAAAGCAGTGTGAGCACAGATATATGCAGCACACTGAGCACAGATATGGAGTGTTATTCAGGCAGACAATGTATACTGGTGGTCACTGTCAGCAAAACTCTGCACTGTACTCCTCCTATATAATACTGCTGGTCCCCAGTCCCCACAATAAAGCAGTGTGAGCACAGATATATGCAGCACACTGAGCACAGATATGGAGTGTTTTTCAGGCAGACAACGTATACTGGTGGTCACTGGTCAGCAAAACTCTGCACTGTACTCCTCCTATATAATATACTGGTGGTCCCCAGTCCCCACAATAAAGCAGTGTGAGCACAGATATATGCAGCACACTGAGCACAGATATGGAGTGTTTTTCAGGCAGACAACGTATACTGGTGGTCACTGTCAGCAAAACTCTGCACTGTACTCCTCCTATATAATACTGCTGGTCCCCAGTCCCCACAATAAAGCAGTGTGAGCACAGATATATGCAGCACACTGAGCACAGATATGGAGTGTTTTTCAGGCAGACAACGTATACTGGTGGTCACTGGTCAGCAAAACTCTGCACTGTACTCCTCCTATATAATATACTGGTGGTCCCCAGTCCCCACAATAAAGCAGTGTGAGCACAGATATATGCAGCACACTGAGCACAGATATGGAGTGTTTTTCAGGCAGACAACGTATACTGGTGGTCACTGTCAGCAAAACTCTGCACTGTACTCCTCCTATATAATACAGCTGCTCCCCAGTCCCCACAATTAAGCAGTGTGAGCACAGATATATGCAGCACACTGAGCACAGATATGGAGTGTTTTTCAGGCAGACAACGTATACTGGTGGTCACTGTCAGCAAAACTCTGCACTGTACTCCTCCTATATAATACAGCTGCTCCCCAGTCCCCACAATTAAGCAATAAGCACAAATATTTGCATCAACATTAATAAACGGAGAGGACGCCAGCCACGTCCTCTCCCTAACATTTCCAATGCACGAGTGAAAATGGCGGCGACGCGCGGCTGCTTATATAGAATCCGAATCTCGCGAGAATCCGACAGCGGGATGATGACGTTCGGGCGCGCTCGGGTTAACCGAGCCATATGGGAGAATCCAAGTATGTAAAATGGGTGAAGTTCGGGGGGGTTCGGTTTCCGAGGAACCGAACCCGCTCATCACTAGTGAAAATCAATGTTCACTGGCCCTGTCTTGTATGCTGTAATAATTCTAGGGTGCAGTGAAAATCAATGTACACTGGCCCTGTCTTGGTTGCTGTAAAATTACAGGGGTGTTGTAAACAGGGGTGCTGGCACTGTCTGCGGTTTTGATGTCTAGGCCAGATCATCACAACACTGCATGGGAAGAGGAGGCCCGTACCACCATTTGCACGCCCCTGCAAGTGCTGGGAGGAGCACCGCCAGTCCAGTTGCTGATATTGAGATTGAGGGTGTCACTGCAGAAGTACATCAGGATGAGGAGGATATGAGTGTATTTGGCACTGAAAAGGAAGTTGACTATGAGGATTCTAATGGTGATGTGGTTTGTTTGAATAAGGCACCAGTGGAGACAGCTCTTGGCCATGGGATGAAAAAGCCCATTGTCATGCCTGGGCAAAATACCAAGTATAGTAAGTATTAAAACTTGTGCATCAGTCAGAGAGGAGAGGGCCGCTGATGCGGAAGGCTGCACATGGGCCTCCCCCTCTCTTAAAACGCCCCTGCTTAAGCACATTATCAAGGTACAACTGGCCTAGGGCAACAATACTGTACCTGTGCTGCCACAAACCAATCTCATAGAAAGCGTGAACAATTCAGATAATTGACATTAGTGCCCCAGGGAAATATATGGGTCAATATATTGAAACTGTAATACTGTAATTTATGAAACCCAGTATTCGGTGATGACCATGGGTTCCAGACTTCAGGTAGTCATTGCCTGCAAAGGATTCTAGACAAAGTATTAAAAATGAACATTTTATTTATAATCATATTAATTTGTCCAATTAAATTTGAGCCCTTGAAAATAGGGGACTGTATATAAAAATGGTTGCAATTCCTAAACATTTTATATGATATCTTTTAATTTGATATCCATTGTGGTTGTATACAGCGCTAAAACTATTACATTTGTGTCAGAATCCAAATATATTTGGACCTAACTCTATATATAATAGGGAGGGTGCAATGATAATGCTGAAATATAGGACAAAAGATCCCATCTAGTTATTTCTGAGACAATAAAAGGGGAATTATTCATATCCCCCTGCCAGCTTTTCAGAGCAGACGGCACATATATAATTATCCTTTGTCTTTAATAGAAAAGTGTAAATTAGCGTTTATTCAAATTTCAGAATGTCAGATTATCTGTGACCCTGAACAATATCAGGCATAGTGTCCCTCCATGACAAGGTTGGAAAACAATGTAAATTGTATATATTTACAAGTTATTATTAGTACATATAGTACCTCCAAACATTTTAAAAAGCAAAAATAAATTAGTCTTTTTGATTTGCCCAGGAGTAATGCGTACAGATCCATCCCAATCAAGACATACAGATGGGAATGTGGGGCATATAGGGGTAACACTGGTGGTCAGAAGACAGTGGTGGATCCAGGAGAGTGGGGGCAATGATAAATGTCATTGCACTTCCCCCCCAGTAACACTTCTCATCTCCCCACTGCTGCTGGCCGCTATATAGCACATTGGGCAGGATGAGAGAGGAAACTCCTTCTCAGCAGCAGCAACCTCACTCTACAGCTGTTTGTTGGGCTGTGGATGGTCCATGGCTCCATGGCTGCTGCCACTAAGCAGGAGTAACTGATCTCTCCCAGCCCAATGTGCGGCTGCACTGCTATACAGCGAGTGGCCAGCTGTAGTGGGGAGGTAAGAAGTGTGCGCTAACTTTAATAATACCATCCATGAGAAATACCTACTACACACTGAAGTAATGGGGGATTCCAAGTACTGATAAGCAGAATAAGCTATAAGGGAAAGGCAGCTGTGATATATGAAGATCTGGATTCTGGTTCTAGTGACTTATCACGTGCACTAGTGTTGTCCATAACACAGCCAAAGTATTTCTGGAACTATTGTCCCTGTCTTGGTTAAACTGTAAAGGTAGAAGTCTCCAATCAGTAGGTCTAGTTCATTCATAGTTCCTTCCTAGTTCTCCAAACCCTAGCTCATTGTTACACTATATGACCAATGAAGGAGCTGTATAATGAATAACATCACCCTTGTGGGCTCGGTGCTGCTCGGCTCAGGATCTATTCCCACTCGTGTGTGTCGTGGACACCCATGAGTGGGAATAGCTCTAGTGTGTCAGGATTCTGGCTGGTGACATTGTCGGCTGACGGGATTTCGGCATCGGTATCCTGAAGCCCAGGATCTAGACAGCCGGCATCTTAACTGCATCCTCCCGACACAATTGCTTCTTATTGATAACCGACTGGCAACATTTTCTGGAGAGAACACTGATGTGTACGCCTCTGAGTGGGCATATAGTCACATACATTGCCTTTCTGTACCCAGTGGGCATCCAGAGTTGCATTCACATTATGCACCCCCCCGGAATCAGGACCACAATATTTACCCAACAGCATTTGGATTATCTATGCTCTAAATTCATGAATCATGGCAAAGGTGCTAATATAATGGAAATTAAATAAGTGGATGAACCAATTCCCAAAAGATCTAACTACTAATAATGCTAGGTATGCTGGGCTGTTTTCCACTATAACACAAAGACCATAAGCAGCCTGTAAAGTGAAAAGTGACCCCTGGCACAGCATGGTTACCATGGTACTCAAAAAACAGCATGTCCCTCCAACATAGAGGCTAAATGCCCCACCATTAACAAATCCTAGGGCTTCTCTGGACTCTTTGGATTGTGGGACCTCCCCTATCTCAAATGTGGATGACCCTTAATTTACAAGAGTGAGTTTGGAAGAGGTCTTCCTCCATCCTTGGACAGTTTTAAGGTACATCATCATGTCAGCATGGTTCAAACTGTCAACAGGCACATGTCAGCATCCTCAAATTATCAATATAATCACAATGTTGATATCTGAAATGTCGTCATGTGAAACGTCAACACACTCAGGTTACCGACAGTTCGGGTTAGGCTGCAGGGGGTGAGGGGAATGCTAGGGTTCGGCACTAGTATGATGGTTAGAGTTAGGGGTAGGGAGTATGGTTATAGATAGGGGGTTAAATACTCACCGGAACACTGGAGCATTGGAAGTCTGACCCAGAAATTAACTGCAAGTCAACACCGAGACCCAGAAGAAGATGCTGAAGCTGCAAGAAGGTAAGAAACAACTAGACCACCAGTTTGCCGACAGTTCATCAGGGCAACATATCATCCATATAGATGTGATAAATGTCAACATTGTCCCTGCTGGCATGCTAAGCAATTTGACATGCTGCATGTCGACAGTTCAATCCTGTTGACATTCTATGTCAACCTGATGAATATCGACATAACTATAGACAAATCATGCCAAACTTAAAAGCACCAGTCCTATGCTGACCAGTCTGTGGTCTGTTTTTCACTATAGCAGGGTAAACTAGTCTAGGATGTCTAGTGTATGACTGGATGATAATTTCACTAGGAGGGCATGCTTAGAGGCATCACAAGGGAGGAGCAGGGGGTGCGGGCCGCACCAAGGTTCCACCCTTCCGGGGGCTGACACCAAAATGCCGGCTTCTCCGCAGTGACAGGAGTGCTGCAGTGTGACATTATCCTGCAGTGTCCGGGTCCTGTCAGGCATGCCCCCAGGACACGCCCCCAGTGTGATGTATTCTTGGGGACTTCCCACCCCATAGTGACCCCATAGTGACATAAAACCATGCCCCCTGTCCACAAAGCCAACCCCCTTTTAGGGATTGCATGGGGGGACTATTGGCCACTGCCTGTATCATTTTAAAATGACATTTTTCTCTCACATGCGCTGGTCATGTATAGCATCAGACTTGCTGATCCCAATGGCTTTGTTAAATTGGACAATTTTTGGCAAATTAGGCCTGACTCAGTTACTTCAACTGTGCACCACGAAAGGAGCAATAACAAAAAACAATCTGCAGTTTGAAAATACTGATTGACTCACAGTCACTCTTAAAGGGCCCCATACACTACAACGATATGTCTGAGGCTGAAGTTGGATGCAGTTTCCCTTGAACTACTCCTGGACCTTCCCGGGAGTGATTCCATATGATTTGGTACTTTTGTGCTATTTTTGCATAAGATATATCGCATGTGATTGATGAAGCCGCTATAAATCGCATGTGATATATCGTATGGCATATTGTACCATAAGATATATCTGATGGGCTGAATTAGGGGTGCTGGGAGTGTCCTGAGAATGCCTGTCAAACTTCCCTGTGATTCATCGCACAAAAACTACACTTTTTCCATCCAATGCTCATTGCTGATACAGGTTTAGTATCCCTTATCCAAAATTCAAAATTACACATTTTTGGTTCACCTACTGAGATAATGACACATATATGTATATATTATATTATATCTATATAATATATCTGTTTATACACATAATGTATAATATATATGTTATTATCTCAGTAGGGGACCCAAAAATGTGGGATTTTGGATAAGGGATACTCAACCTGTATATCATTAGTGCAGCACCAACGACCAAGGGGCTCCGATCCGATGCTCACGGGGCCACGCATCAGATCGGATTGGATGTAAAACACATACAATTTGACACTTTTCATATGATATATCGGCCCAAAAGGTCGAAATCGCATGCAATCGTGCAAAATCGTTGTAGTGTATGTGGCCCTTAAGTTTCAAGGGCATAAGTGTTTTTACCATTGACTTTCGGTGGTTTGTTTTAACTCCCCAATAAATAATACATCTTTTCTTAATTTTTTTATTCACTTCATCTCATGCTGCTGAGAATAAACATTATGTATGAGTAAGGAAGTAAAGAAATGAATGAAATCAAATGTTTAAACCAATATTTGCTCAAATTTGATATTGTTGGGTAGGAGGTATCTGATCACGCATATAACAGCATTGCTCAGTATGTACAGTCCATTAACTTCTTGTTAACCAATTTGCTTTAAAATCTAAGGCTGCATTCAGTTTAATTAAGAGACTATTCCCTTTATATTACCAGTGAACTCACTAAGACAACAATTAATGAAGCAAACTAGTATTTTTGTGCTAAGCTGTGAATAAAAGCTTATATCTTCACCTGGATTCATTTATATGCAAAATAGCTTCTCCAAATCACTATAGCTAATAAAAGAAAATAAAGTAAATTTCAAGTAACATTTCTGCTTGGGGCCTGATTCTGATTTGGGGGTATCTAATTAGTCCTGAAAATTTCCAGATGCAAAAAACAGTGGTTTTTTTTGTTTGTTTTTTACAATTTATGTTTTTATTAACTTTTTTTTTTTTGCCGTATTCAATTAGGGGCCCATTTTCTTATCATCTGAAGAAACTTGAGATCCACAAAAAGCTGTAGATGTATATTTTGCTGGGCTTTTCACCGAAAAAACAGGCACAGATTTGGTTTTACCTGCCTCAGGCAGGGGAAACAATCCTGGATAACCACTGGCATCGGGGGATAAGTGCTGGCATCGGGACTAATAGGATAGCCCCAGCGAATTCAATAGTAAATTACCACGGCTAATTAGATATCCCTTTTAGAAGTAAAGCAAAAAAGGCAAGTAACTTTGTATCTGGAACAAACTAGGGGGGTCATTCCGAGTTGTTCGCTCGTTGCCGATTTTCGCTATACTGCGATTAGTCGCTTACTGTGCATGCGCAAGGTTCGCAGAGCGCATGCGCTTAGTTATTTTACACAAAAGTTAGGTATTTTACTCCTGGCATAACAATGCTTTTTCATCGCTGTGCTGATCGTGGTGTGATTGATAGGAAGTGGGTGTTTCTGGGTGGAAACTGGCCGTTTTATGGGAGTGTGCGGAAAAACGCAGGCGTTCGAGTTGCAAAACGCGGGAGTGGCTGGAGAAACGGGGGAGTGTTGGGCAAACGCTGGGTGTGTTTGTGCCGTCAAACCAGGAGCGAAAAGGACTGAGCTGGTCGCAATGGCTGAGTAAGTCTGGAGCTACTCAGAAACTGCTAAGAAATTTCTATACGCAATTCTGCTAATCTTTCGTTCGCACTTCTGCTAAGCTAAGATACACTCCCAGAGGGCGGCGGCTTAGCGTGTGCAATGCTGCTAAAAGCAGCTAGCGAGCGAACAACTCGGAATCACCCCCCATGTTGCCATGCAAGGGGAGCAATTACATTTATATTTTTTCTGTGCAGGGTAAATTACTGACTGCTTTTGCATGTTTTTGCTTTTGCACAAATGTTAGTAGAGATGTGCGCAGACCCTTGTGTTTTGCCTTTTGTTTTGCCAAAACCACCCTTAGTGTTTTATATTTGTTTTTTGGTTTTGCCAAAATCACCCTCAAGTGTTTTGGTTCGGCTTGTGTTTTGGTTTTTTCAAAATGCCTAAAATCATGTAATTTGGACCTGCTCCTCCTATAGTATTATTAACATCAATAACATTAATTTCAGTCATTTCCAGTAAATGCCCACTGAAATGGCATCTAAAAAATGGATTTTAAATCTGAGATCTGACACAATGGGAAGATCCAAAACCGGGACTTGGCATGGCATGACTTGGATGACCTAAATTAGGCAGGTTTGGATTTTTAAAAAAAAATGAACCGCACATCTCTGATATGTTAGACAGCTTTACTTTTACACTGCAATTTAGATTGCGAATTGGACACTCCCCACCCACATTTAAATCTGTCTGTACGTTACATCTGCCCCACCTGCCACATTGCTTTCAAATCAGAATCAGATCTGAGAATTAAAAGCATGGATTGCATTTTTGAATGGGGGGGGGAGCTTTTAAACACAAGGTGCTTTTACATAGGCTGACCATACTAGCTCTTTAAACTGGGACGCTCATGAAATACACAGGTTCTGTGGCTGATTAAAACCAGGTGTCATGCAGGCTTGAAGTCAGTCAAACACAGAACCTGTGTAATTCATGAGTGTCCCAGTTTAAAGGGCTAGTATGGTCAGCTTATTTTACATCCATTTATATTAATATATCGGTACACAGACCACAGCTCCTAGCTCCTAAGGGCAGCGTTAATCATCATTAACCCTTTATTGGTGCACACTGGTGCTGCTGCCAGCTGAGGAAGCTTTAAATTGAGGAGTTATTTTAGACATATATAAATATGGGTCTAAAATTCTTTGGTCCATACTGTATGTCAACCATTGTAATGACTATAGTTTTTTTTATAATATAGTACCATACTTCCTAACATTAACCTTCCCAGGAGTGACATAATGCTCTGCTCTTGGACTTCCCTCTTAATTTATGATTGACATCACCTGTAGTAAAACAGCTTTCTTAGCCATGATTAACCTGTTCAAAACAGGTGCCAGCAATCATACATTAAGAGAAAAATCCAGGAGCAGAGCATTGTGTCCCACCTGGAGAGGGTCATGTTGGGTGGTTTCATTAGTATTGCAGTGATAAGCCATATTCATACCTCCCAACATGACCCACTCCAGGAGGGACAGAATGCTCTGCTCCTGCTCTTCCCTCTTACTGTATGATTGCCATCACCTGTGCTGAAACACCTTTCTTATCCATTAACCTGTTCAAAACAGGTGCTGGCAATCATACATTAAGAGAAAAGCCCAGAAGCAGAGCATTGTGTCCCTCCTGGAGAGGCTCATGTTGGAAGGTATGCATATGCTGTATCCTCATCCTCATCCTCATCCTCATCCTCTGCAGAGCTGGTGATGTGTCTACCAGTGGTTTTTGAAATACATGATCTGCAGTTTGTGATCTCTTTCAACCACAGTTCTGAAACCATAATTATAGTGATGGAAGGTCTGAAATATACATAACATTATTATTCTAGGTTGGTGTTATGTAACTGAAGAATAAGCTATTGTCCTATCTTCTAGTGTAATTACTGTAGGGACTTTGCTCCTGCCAGATTTGTATATGTTATCCAAGGGTGTATCATGTCAACAGTCATTAGGTCGACTTGAGAACCAAGATGATATGTCAACAAATGATCCCTGGTGGGCTAATGGCCTCTTTCCTTCTCCCAGCAGCTGCAGCGACTTCAGCATCTTCTTACAGGTCAGAGCTGAGGAATATTTTGTACTCAGATTGGAGCATGAGGTGGAATCTAGACTGGAGGCTACGTGGATAAAGCTGGGAGGCAGAAGGGAAGCAGTTCTGAAGAGCGTCTGTAGACACTAGAAAGTAGAGACTGTGAGGTGCTGTACTTGGGCACAGCGTTGGACTGGCCCACAGGGGTACAGGGGAAAACCCTGGTGGGCCCCACTGCCTGGGCCCCCATCTCCTGCTTTAGGGATCAGGTTCCTGTGCATTTGAATTATACATTATACATATTAACTTATACTGCACAGGACTAAGGTGTATTTTCCACAGTGCTTTGCTATTATTAATCTGGTACATTATCATGCATGCACTAGCAGTATTTACTATATATATTTATCATAGATATTTACCTAGGGACCCAGCCCCTAGGCACAACAATATTGATCACCCCCGCATCATGTCACTGTGCCCTTAATGTTGGAGACCCCCGATCTCCCCAAAAAACAACCTCGCCCCCATACACCTCACAATTTACTGACCATTGTCCCCTCCCCCCTCAACAGTTATAAAATAAAAAATAAGTTGTAATAAAAAAAAAAAGATCATCTGGCCATTGGTCTTGCAGGGCTCTCATATCTACTGCCATTAATGCGAAATAGGTAACCGGACTGGAGCCGGTAATCCGTAACAGGTAACCGGGATGGGACTGTTAATGGGTAACAGGTAACTGGGCTGAAACTGGTAATGCATAACAGGTAACTGGGCTGAAACCAGTAGTGCAAAACAGGTAATCAAAAACTGTTAGCTGCCCAGTGTAGTGAGAGGGGTTGACTCTCACCTGAATTACCCACATTCTTGTGGGATCAGCTCCCTCCAAAGGAGACTAAAGTAAAGCCTGTGCAGTAGAAGTGGAGGTTTGGAACTCCGGGTTTTCTGAGTTGCACAGATCCAGCTGGAACTCATCACTGAAGGAAAGGAAGGGTTTAAAACTCTCATACACCTGGTGTTCTGGGCACTGACGCAGAATAGTGGTTAGCGAGTAGGCTGGAGTCTTCTTAGTGCCAGTGACTTATTATTCTAGCTGTGCCAGGGACGCATAGCAGATTGTGACTGCATGCTACAGCAGCAGACTGAACACTTTAGTGATGCGACATTTACTTTTCACCGGCCTGTTTAATTAATGTGCCTGTTAGTCCAGGCTTATGTGTGTGAATGTTTAAGTGCAGTGTCTGTTAAAATTAAAAGGCACTGCTTCACCGTAAACCTGCCTATTGTGAGTCCTAATTTCTTCAACCCTGTTACACCAGGAAACGTATAAATAGGGTCTCTGGTGTATCAATTGATTGCCAGGATCAGCTGAACCTCATTGGTGGAAGTGCGGTCAGATGACAATTCCGAAATGGCGGCACCCATACATCAGCGATGGCGACATCAACATGGGAACCTGTCAGTTCGAGAGGCTGGAGAAGGCATCTGGGACCAGCATCGGAGATATAAAATGGAATTACATAATTCTCTGAATCAGGCCCACAGTCCAAACTATTGAAAATATCTACACAGTGCTCCTGAGTCATTACTATTGCCAATTGTCATCAAGCCTCCCCAGTTTATTTCTTCAGTTTTTCTGTTTGAGTTTCTTGATTGACATTCAAATACAGTATATCACACTTGTAATTTTTTATTTCACACAATTGTTTTCACTTTGAACAGATTGTGCTGATTACCAGATTAACAGAGGCCAATTGGCTCTGGTCCTAGAACTATACTACCTGCATATAACACCATTTCCCTGGTCAGTTGCAGTTTATGCAAAACCATAAATTGTATATGTGTGTAATTAAATGATGATCAGTCCAAGCAGAATTGCTACCAACACTTACATTTATTAATTATATTTTATTTCATTTGTTTAGAAAATGACTGACACCGATTATTTGCAAAGATACTGTATTTACTAACAAACTATAGCCCGCCTTTCTACTGCCTTTCTTTAGTTCTCTTACTCCAGGAGTAGCCAACCTGCATACCTCCCAGCTGGGCCGGTGCTAGGGTGTTCAACGCCCCCCTGCAAACTATAAATTTGCGCCCTCTCATACTTTACAAAGGGACAGCGCACGTCTTTGGTGCACACCTAAAAAGGGGTGTGGTCTTACACAGAAGGGGCATGGCCACACAATAGTACCCCCATTTCAAATTACGCCACAGTAGCACAATCTTATTCACATAACACCACACCTAGTAGTGCTTTATATACACAAAATCCTACCATGTAGTAGTGCCGCTTACACAAAATCCCACCCTGTAGTAGTGCCCTTACACAAAATGCCACCTTAGTAGTGCTGCTTACACAAAATGCCCCCTTAGTAGTGCCGCTTACACAAAATGCCATCTGTAGTAATGCCGCTTACACAAAATACCCCATATAGTAGCGCCGCTTACACAAAATGCCCCCTGTAGTAGTGCCGCTTACACAAAATGCCCCCTGTAGTAGTGCCGCTTACACAAAATACCCCATGTAGTAGTGCCGCTTACACAAAATACCCCATGTAGTAGTGCCGCTTACACAAAATACCCCATGTAGTAGTGCCGCTTACACAAAATGCCCCCTGTAGTAGTGCCGCTTACACAAAATGCCCCCTTAATAGTGCTGCTTACTCAAAATGCCCCCTGTAGTAGTGCCACTTACCCAAAATTACACCTGTGGTAGTGCCGCTTACACAGTTTGCCCTCCCAGTCACACATACACACACATACACAAACAGATACACACACACACACACACACACACACACACACACACACACACACACACACACACACACACACACTCACACTCACTCACTCACTCACACTCTCTCTCTCTCTTTCTCAAGCTCACTCACTCTTTACATTTTCTTACCAAAAGGAAGTTTGGCTGGCAGGAGCTGTCCATCCTCCTGTTCCTCCTCATGATCAGCCTGGTTTCTTGTAGCCCCACCCCTCCGTTCCATTTAGCCCCGTCCCCTTTTTGGGGCTTCCTGCACAGTGAGTAAACACTGCGCGCTGTCACACAGGGAGGGGAGAGGAAGCTTAAAGCTGCTGGCTCCGCTGCCTGTCACAGTGTGACAGGTACAGCAGCCGGCAGCAGCAGGGGGGACAGGCGGCGCAGGGCATGGGAGAGCGCCTCTCCACCCTGGCGCCTACCTGCACTGCATCCCTTTGCAGAGTGGGTAGTGCCGGGCCTGCCTCCCAGCATTTTAAAATCTTGGATCGGGACCAGGGGCATTTTTAACACAGAAGGGGACCCGCGGGCAGCATCTATTGTGGGCCCCCACCTCTCCAGCAGCTAGTAGACTCTGACATAATGCCAGAGTCTACTGCGCATGCGCAGGTCTCCGGGAACATGGTGCCCGTGCCTTGTTCCCGGGGACATCTCCAATGTGCATGTGCAAATCACTAGGAAAAGTGATTTGTGCTCGCTCTGCAGGGCTGTTGCCATGAGACTCTGGAAGGATAAGTATACTATATGGGTGCAGTGTATGCGCTGTGGGCCCCCCTGGAGCTAGGGATCCGTGTGCACTGCACACACTGCACCCATTATAGAAACACCCATGATTGGGACTCCCGAAGGTGCGCGACCGAAAGAGAGATGTGGCCTATATGAAAGAGGGTGTGGCTCAAGATAGTTTTCTGCCACTGAGGTGGCATGCCCAGTGCTCTGTGAGCTGCTGGCATGCCCCCTGTCTCTCTGTCTCAATTGAAAAGAAGCTGTGGGTTTTTAACCGCAGAACAGCAAGTGACAGGAGTCTCCAAACTGCCCCCAACCCCCCCCCCCCACCGCAGGACACTGCGGCCCATGGGTGGGACAGCATACCTCCCAACATGACCCTCTCCAGGAGGGACACAATGTTCTGCTTCTGGATTTTTCTCTTCATTTATGATTGCCAGCAGGGCCGGTTCTTGCCCTTGTGGCGCCCCGGGCAAAAATAGGGGCGTGGCTTCATAGGGGACGTGGTCAGTTACGCCCCCATTTGTGCCCCTGTAGCGCAGCTGGAAGAAAAATAAAAATAAAATACTTACAATCCCCGCTCCTGATTCCAGACCTCCTCCTCCGCCGGCGCCGCTCTTCTCCAGTCCTCGGATCTATGGGAGAGACATCATTACGTCTCTCCCATAGCACAGCATAGACACTAGAGGTCAATTATGACCCCTAGTGTCTGTGCCACTAGGCTGTGCGGTGCACGATGATGTCATTGCGCACCGCACAGCAAAGGTCCTCTCCATGAAGAGAAACTAGACGCATAGCATCTAGTTTCCCTTCATGGAGAAGACCTTTGCTGTGTGGTGCGCGATGACGTCATCACGCACCGCACAGCACAGGTCCTCTCCATGAAGGGAAACTGGACGCGTAGCGTCTGGTTTCCTTCAAAGCGGGGGATCAGCGGGGGGCACAGTGGCGGATCTTACCATGGTGCGGCAAGTACTACTTGCCCGTGGCAAGATCCGCCACTGATTGCCAGCACCACTGTTGAACAGGTTAATGGATAAGAAAGGTGTTTCAGCACAGGTGCCGGCAATAAGCAGTAAGAGGGAAGTCCAGGAGCAGAGCATTCTGTCCCTCCTGGAGAGGGTCATGTTGGGAGGTATGGGACAGTCACAAAAATACAGGACTGTTCCATGAAAGTTGGGAAGTATGAATCTGTGGCATTCCAGCTGCTGTGGAACTACACATTCCAGCATGCCCTGCCACAATTTTGCTGTTAGGGCATGCTAAAGCTAAAATGGTGCAAGGAATGCTGGGATATGTAAGTGACACAGGTTGCCTCCCCCCGACTTACACAGCTAAGGACCTGACTACAAAACCAATTATCTGAGGAATTATAAATCCACAGCACCATTCAGTCACAACCACTCCTTGGTTACTCAGTATGTCAGTAATATGTCAGATTATTATTGATCACTATTTCCTTTCTTTGCTGCTCTTCATGTGGCATATTTTTTCTGAATGTCATTGTATTGCCATGTATTACTGGTAAATTTGAAAGGCAGAGGCAAATCTGTGCCAATAACTTGTGTTTTTATTTTCACATAGTCTGTACAGTACTGTATGTAAGCAATGGTAAATTAATGCTGCATAGACGCAGTCTGAAAATGCAGAGTAAGTACACCTAATGGCATAATTTAAGAAATGCACCAATATTGAAAGAATAAAGTAGCACAATTTGACACTAGATGGCGACCTTGTTCTGTATTTCAGCTTCAAAGCTGTTTTTTCCATGCATTTCCAAAGCATTTCAGATTTCCTTAAACCCACACAATTTCTTCTCCATTGCCAGGGCAACACCTGCTGCTGATGACCTAGTACAAGCAGCTGATGAGCCTGCAGGCTTCCCCCACAGATGTATTCAGTCAAGACAGAAGACACTCATGACTTAAACTAGGGTTTCCTGTGGTACATTAATGACATCACTTCTTGGCTTCTACAGCCATCTCCAGATAGCGTGTCAGATCTTTAGAAAACAGCAGAGAGTCCTGCAATATAAAGCTGACATATTCTATATTTATGTCATAACATTGTAAATATCTATAGCGGTACCAACTATCATTACTGGTTTAATAATAATAATAATAATAATAATAATAATAATAATAAGCAGCTTAATATTACTGCATGCCACTTTACTTGACTCAAAGGGGAAGTTCTCATTTAAAAGCCTTTTATTACATTACTAGGAATCTTGAGCCATATCATACACTAGTATCTAATGTTCACTGGTTCATTCCAAACGGAAAAAAAAAAAAAAAAAGAAGCACCTTAAAGTGTGATCACACTGTCTAGTATATCAGTTTGTACAGAAACGTGCAAGTCTGTTCCACTGATTTAAAGCAAGGAAATGGTTTGATAATGGATTGTAAACTATTTGTAATATATCGTATACTGTATACGTAGTAAGCTTATCATACCATCCCTTTAAACCGGTATGCTCATGAATAAAGGTGCATACACACGGTGAGATATTTGATATCTCTGATTTTGACTTTACGATTTCCCCTGAACTCCCCGGAGCCCTGAACCACTGATATTGACTATCTTTACTTGAGATTTTGACTACGTGAGATTTTGACTAAGTGCGACTTTACTGTGTACTAGGGGTGTGGTATTGAAAGTCGACAGTAACTAGGTCGACAATGTCTAGGTCGACCACTATTGGTCGACAGTAACTAGGTCGACAGGGTGTCTAGGTCGACAGGGTCTTTAGGTCGACATGTTCTAGGTCGACAGGTCAAAAGGTCGACATGAGTTTTTAATGTTATTTTGGTGTCGTTTTCTTCGTAGAGTGACCGGGAACCCCAATTAGTGCACTGCGTTCGCTCGCCATGCTTCGGGTATGGTGCCTTCGCTCCGCTACCGCTTCGCTCGGCACAGATTACCGTTCCAATCGTAGTCCACGTGGATCGTTAAGTAAGAAAAAGTTCAAAAAAAATAAAAAAATAGACCTGTCGACCTAGAACATGTCGACCTAAAGACCCTGTCGACCTAGACACCCTGTCGACCTAGTTACTGTCGACCAATAGTGGTCGACCTAGACATCGTCGACCTAGTTACTGTCGACTTTCAATCCGGATCCCGTGTACTAGATAGTACACAATATAGTCAAGATTGACTTTCCTGCACAGTCTATCTCTTCTTGCATTGCCGACCCCACGCGAGCGCGCAACGGTATCGCAAGCTGTGTACACACGGTGCAACATGTGCTAACTTTCCTTAAGATTTTGACTATATAGTCAAAATCGTAAGGTTACATTGCACCATGTGTATGCACCTTAACACAGGTTCTGTGACTGGCTGACGTCAAATCTGCATTTCACCTGGTTTTAATCAGCCACAGAACAACATGACCCTCTCCAGAAGGGACAAAATTCTCTGCTCCTGGACTTTCCTCTTAATTTATGATTTCTGGCATCTGTTTTGAACAGGTTAATGGATAAGAAAGCTGTTTCAGCACAAATCAAGAGGAAAGTCCAGGAGCAGAGCATTCTGTTCATCCTGGAGAGGGTCATGTAGAGAGGTATGACAAAACCTGTGTAATACATGAGCGTCCCGGTTTCTAGGGATGGTATGGTAAGCCTATGGGTTGGGTATGTGTGACCGCCAGTCAAGAGACTGCCGGTCACAATACATATGTTGGTATCCTGGCTGTTAGATAGCCAGTGGGGGCAGTGGGGGGAGCAATGAAGCCCCTTGCAGGTTCGGTGGTTTGCTGCGCTCGCCACAGGTTCTATTCCCACTCTATGGGTGTCGTTGACACCCACGAGTGGGAATAGTCCTTGTTGGTCGGCATGCCGACCGTCGGGATGGTGAGGGTGCGGGATGTAGGTGTTGGTCTCCTGACCGCCAGTCACATAACTACATCCCAAGCCTATGTTGTATATCTGACGGAAATGTAAAAACCACAGTAGAAGTCTTAACCTACAGTTAATGAATGCAGATTTTTTTCCCCCCACAAATGATGTACACTGTATAAACTGCAGTTCTTTATAATTGTATGTATAGTTACTATATACCGTACTAAATCTAATAGCATAATGCAGACCACTGTCCCGATTACTATTAATGGAGACTACGGTCTGACATCTATGTACCAAACTCAAAAAAGCAAGGCTTTTCAGAGTTGGCTGTGTTGGTTTATGCCAGGGGTGGCCAATCACTCAGAGGCAAAGAACCAAAAAATATCTGTAGTCAAGTAAAAGAGACGATAACATGCGCCTACAGCGCGGCGCAAAAAATGGGCCGTGGCCTAGCTGGTACAAGGTCATGCCACATTTTTGTATGCCCGCCTTCAGCATGATGTTTGTAGGAGCATGACCAGGTGTCACAACCCCATTTTTAGTTACACTGGGAACGAGAAACACTGAAACAATCCAGAGCCACGTAAAATAAACTGAAAAAAGCCAGCCTCCCCCTTTACTCTGTGCCTCTCAGCATCCCACCTCTGTGTCTTTCAGCCTGCCCTCCTGCACTCTGTGCCTCTCAGCGTCCCACCTCTGTGTCTTTCAGCCTGCCTTCCTGCACTCTGTGCCTCACAGCATCCCACCTCTGTGTCTTTCAGCCTTTCCTTCTGCACTCTGTGCCTCTCAGCATCCCACCTCTGTGTCTTTCAGCCTTCCCTCCTGCACTCTGTGCCTCTCAGCATCCCACCTCTGTGTCTTTCAGCCTTCCCTCCTGCACTCTGTGCTTCTCAGCATCCCACCTCTGTGTCTTTCAGCCTGCCCTCCTGCACTCTGTGCCTCACAGACTCCCCCTTTCCTGTTTCTCTGTGCTTGCTCTCCCTTCACTCTGCCTCTCAGCCTGCCACCCCTTCACTCTGTGTCTCTGTGCCTGCTCCCCCTTCACTCTGTGCCTCTCTCCATGCTACTCCTTCACTCTGCCTCTCAACCTGCTCCTCCTTCACTCTGCCTCTCAGCCTGCCCCTCCTTCACTCTGTGCGTTTCAGCCTACTCCCCCTTCACTCTATGGGCCTAATTCAGACCTGGTTGCAAGCAGGCATTTTTTGCAGTGCTGCGACCAGGAAATCGCCGCCTACAGGGGAGGAGGTAATCGGTGTGCAGTGGTGGGAACGGACAAAAGTTTGTGCAGTCTCTGCACAACCCAGGACTTACTCAGCCGCTGCGACGATCCTGACCGATGCTGATGTCAGAGACCCTCCTTCCGAACGGCTGGGCACGCCTGCGTTCTCCCGGACACTACTTAAAAACGGTCAGTTGCCACCCACAAGCGGCCTCTTCCTGTCAATCTTCTTGCGATCGCTTTCTTCTTAAAATCTGTCGCTGTCCGTCGATGCCCATCGTTGTCCGGTGATGCCCATCACCGGCAGCCGACGCGCCTGCACATTGCGGTGCATACGCATGTGCAGTTCAGACCCGATTGCACCAGTGCAAAAAAAGCTATGACCCCCTATGTCTCCCAGCCTGCACCCCCTTCACTCTATGCCTCTCAGCTTGCTCACCCTTCACTATGTGTCTCTCTGCCTGCTCTCCCTTCACTCTGTCTCTCTGTCTGCTCTCCCTTCACTCTGCCTCTCAGCCTGCTCTTCCTTCACTCTTCCTCTCAGCCTACCCCCCTTCACTCTGTGCCTCTCTGCCTGCTCCCACTTCACTCCGCCTCTCAGCCTACCCACTTCACTCTGTGCCTCTTAGCCTGCTCCTCCTTCTCTCTGCCTCTCAGCCTGCCCCCTTCACTCTGTGCTTCTCTCACTGCTCCCACTTCACTCTTTGAAAAAGTCACGGGTCACGTGACGAAACGCGTCAGGACTCCTCCCCCTTACGCCTCACTGACCGATTGTTGTATCTGATACTCTCCGCACGGCTCCGGTAATTCTTTCACGGGAGCAAACAGTGCGTCAGCCAGGACAGGATAAAGCCGTACTTCCATCTCCGCACAGCACCAGTGGCTAACCAGCAGCCTCTCTCCCCTACATCTCCAACGGACGGTGCCAGTCCAGGGAGATCGAGGAGTTCCACTAAGGTGCTTTTTCCCGCAGCGGGCTCTCCATTATAGCCGCCATCTACCTGTCTTTTCCCTACAAACTGCAACGGGCGGTGCACGCCCAGGGATAGCAGACTCAACAGCGGGACCTCGGCTAGCACGGAAGTGCTTTTAACTCTGCAGTTCAATCTAGGCTTTCTGGACTCACCCGAGGACGCTCGGGACCAGCCAGCCTTACCGGAGAGGTAATTTAATTATTCATTATCACCTGCCATCGGCTCCTGGAACTTTAGAGACGTGTCAGAATATCAGCTCTGGTATATAGAGCCTATGAGTGTACTCCATATCTATAATTAATTCTACATTTAACAATTGTGTCTGAGTATATATTCAACAGTGCCAAATAAACAGCTTGGTTACTCTATTGCAACAATTGTTACAACTATATTGCTACTAGTTATCTAGCTGACACTTGTAACTGATATGAATGTAGAATATCTGTTGATAACATTATTTCAGTGAGGATAAGGGTTTTTATGTCAGATATATATCTGGTTTATTGTGCTTAATTTTTTGTATTGTAATAAATATATTTTACTATATCAAAAATCCCTTTGGACACTTTGGTTGTGATTTAATCTTGGATCACAGGGTCAGTTAGTGTTGAGCGCTTCTATTTTTTCTTCCTCCCACTTCACTCTGCCTCTCAGCCTCACATCTATAGAAAGATAGAAACATAGACTGTGATGGCAGATCAGGACCACTTGGCCCATCTAGTCTGCCCATATAAACACACACACTTACACACTATGGTCAATTGTTATTGGGAGCCAATTAACATACCAGTATATTTTTGTATTGTGAGAGGAAACCGGAGTACCCGGAGGAAACCCACTCAAGCACAGGGAGAACATACATACTTCACACAGTTAGGGCCATGGTGGGAATCGAAACCATAACCTCTGTGCTGTGAGACAGTAATGCCAACAATTACATCGTCCAGGCTGTCCATGACAGTAACCCGGGGGACAGTGAGGCCAGATAGGCGCCACTTGTTCGCGACACTGGCAGGAGTCGGACAGGGCTGGGAGTGTGGCCGTGATGTTTTTTTTAGACGTTGCACTCCTGCCTCCACTCCCGGCAGCTCTGCAAGGTAGGAGGCGGCAGTAAAGCCGGGTGAAAGTGTGCAGACTGTCAGGAGCGGTGGGAGCCGCATTAGTGTGAAGAAAGAGCCACATGCTGCTCGAGAGCTGCGGGTTGGCCACCACTAGTTTCCGCTATCTTCAGATGGTGTAGGTCGCTTTATGCCTACGTAGGCATTCTGCAGGAGAGGAATCTTACAATCTCTCTTCCTCTGTCTCCGTCCAGCTCTAGTAACTGACTGTGCACATGCGCAATGTCAGATTCTTGAAAATGTGAAAGTCTCCTCCAATCTGCCTTGCTGGTGGTTCTTGCTGTTGATACTCCACTGGGTTCTTTCTAGCCTTTTATCCAGCACCATGTTGCTGCCTAGAACATTTCAGCCTGCACACAGCCATTGCCAGACTTGTGTCTGTTTGTTTCACTATTTAGTCCCAGTTGTTTCTTGTTTGTCTGTCTCCTATCTTAAGGCCCCATCCACTAGTGAGACTTATCTGAACTAAAATTCGGATCCGATTTTCCCCCGACCTTCTTGGCAGCTTCCCGGGAGTCTTGCGATTACGATTTACAACTGAGTGTTTTGTTTTTTACATGTGATGTATCGCATCTGATTGTGTGCAAATGCACTCCGATGTGCACCTTTTCCTCCGACTGCCATAAATAATCATGGCAGCCATGGCGATTTGCTACACCGATCTGAAGCACACAGGAATGCACCTCGGATCGAAGTCAAAGGAAAATGACATGCGATGTGACACTTTTCATCCTATCCATCAAACAGAAAGCTTGGAATCAGATGAATATTGGTCATATCACACTAGAGGATGGGGGCCTTTAGCTTCCTCTGCACTCATCTCAGCCAATTCCTTGTGCTCACCTAGTTTCCACACTGTCCCTGCGTCAAGTTCTGGTGGCATCCCAGTACTGGGTGAACTTACTTCACCCAGGAAAGGCATCGGTTATTGGTGAAATCCATTATAAATATAAAATAAAATAAAGCTGGCCAATAACATTAGTAGAGATGAGCGGGTTCGGTTCCCTGAGAACCGAACCCCCCTCCCGAACTTCACGTTCCGAGTCCGGATACGAGTCCGGCTCGGGTTTTCCCACCAGACTTGGAAACCAGAACGAGGTAAAACATCATCATCCCACTGTCGGATTCTCGCAGGTTTTGAATTCCATATAAGGACCCACGCGTCGCCACCATAGTCAATCCAGTCCTGGAAAGTGTAGCGATAGGATGTGTCTCCTCAATGTCTGTGTGGAAAAGTGGCATGACGCGTGGGGTGGTGACCTGCTCTTTTGTATCATTCCAGTGGTGCTGTCTTCTGCTGCACTAGTCCAGTGGTGGTGGCTTGTGCTACATCAGTCCAGTTACAGTGGTGGTGTCCTGTGCTGCCATAGGACCAGTGGTGCTGCTGTATAAGTCCAGTCCAGTGGTGCTGTCTTGTGCTACATCAGTCCAGTGGTGGTGTCCTGTGCTGCCATAAGTCCAGTGGTGGTGTCCTGTGCTGCCATAAGTCCAGTGGTGCTGCTGTATAAGTCCAGTTCAGTGGGGATGCCATATAAATCCAGTCCAGTGGTGCTGCCGTATAAGTCCAGCTAGACTAGATGGGCCAAGTGGTTCTTATCTACTGTCAAATTCTATGTTACTGCCATATAAGTCCAGCGGTACTGCCGTATAAGTCTAGTGGTACTGGCATATAAGTCCAGTCCAGTGGCGCTACTGTATAAGTCCAGTCCAGTGTTGCTGCCGTATAAGTACAGCGGTATTGCCGTATATGTCCAGGGGTACTGCCGTATAAATCCAGCAGTATAAATCCAGCAGTACTGTCGTATAAGCCCAGCGGTACTGCCGTATAAGTCCTGCAGTACTGCCGTAAAAGTCCATGGGTAATGCCATATAAATCCAGCGGTACTGCTGTATAAGTCGGGCGGTACTGCTGTATAAGTCCAGCGGTACTGCTGTATAAGTCCAGCGGTACTGCTGTATAAGTCCAGCGGTACTGCTGTATAAGTCCAGGGGTACTGCCGTATAAGTCCAGTGGTACTGCCGTATAATTCCAGTGGTGCGGTTCTGTGCTGTATACTATTTACTCCAAATAAAGGGGTTATTAATATTTAATCCAAATAATTTTTACAGGGATTGCCCTGTGTGGTGTAGGAGTACGCTCTCCTATGCTGCATATTATTATAATAACTCCAAAAAAAGGATTAATATCCAAAAAAATGTTTACATGCTTTGCCGTATGTGTGTGGTTTAGGGATATGCTCTCCTGTGCTGCATATTATTATAACTCCAAATAAGTTTTACAGGCTTTGCTGTGTGTGTGTGGTTTAGAGGTACGCTCTCCTGTGCTGCATATTATTATAATAACTCCAAATAAAAAGTATATTATCCAAATAATTTTTACAGGGTTTGCCCTGTGTGGTGTAGGGGCATGCTCTACTGTGCCGCATATTGTAATATAACTCCAGAAAAATAACAGAGAACAAAAATTTGGAGGATAAAATAGGGAAAGATCAAGAACCACTTCCTCCTAGTGCTGAAGCTGCAGCCACTAGTCATGACATAGACGATGAAATGCCATCAACGTCGTCTGCCAAGGCCGATGTCCAATGTCATAGTAGAGGGCATGTAAAATCCAAAAAGCCAAAGTTCAGTAAAATGACCCAAAAAAATAAATTAAAATCGTCTGTGGAGAAACGTAAACTTGCCAATATGCCACTTACGATACGGAGTGGCAAGGAACAGCTAAGGCCCCTGCCTATGTTCTTGACTAGTGGTTCAGCTTCATATGACAATGGAAGCCCTCATCTTCCCGCTAGAAAAATGAAAAAAGGGTTAAGCTGGCAAAAGCACAGCAAAGAACTGTGCGTTCTAAGATGGTATCACAAATCCCCAAGGAGAGTCCAAGTGTGTCGGCGGTTGCGATGTCTGACCTTCCCAACACTGGATGGGAAGAGGTGGCTCCTTCCACCATTTGCACTCCCCCTGCAAGCGCTAGAAGGAGCACCCACAGTCCAGTTCCTGATATTCAAATTGAAGATGTCACTGTTGAAGTACACCAGGATGAGGATATGGGTGTTGCTGGCGCTGAGGAGGGAGTTGACAAGGAGGATTCTGATGGTGATGTGGTTTGTTTAAATCAGGCACTGGGGGAGACAGTTGTTGTCTGTGGGATGAATAAGCCCATTGTCATGCCTGGGCAAAATACCAAAAAAAGCCACCTCTTCAGTGTGGAATTACTTCTCCACAAATCCGGACAACAGGTGTCAAGCCGTATGTTGCCTTTGTCAATCCATAATAAGTAGGGGTAAGGACGTTAACCACCTAGGAACATCCTACCTTATACATCACCTGCAGCGCATTCATCATAAGTCTTTGCCAAGTTCAGAAACTTTGGGTAATAGCATAAGCAGTCCACTGACACCTAAATGATGTGGTTTTGTTTGTTTGAATATTATTTATCTGTGAGGATGAGGATGTAAACACTGAAGGGGGGGGGGGGGGTCTGAGGATGAGGACGACATCTTGCCACTGCAGAGCCAGTTTGTGCAAGGAGAAATTAATTGCTTCTTTTTTGGTGGGGGCCCAAACAAACCAATCATTTCAGCCACAGTCGTGTCACTGAAATGATTGGTTTGTTACTGTGTGCATGTCCAGTTTATACAACATAAGGGTGGGTGGGAGGGTCCAAAGACAATTCCATCTTGCACCTTAATTTCTTCTTTGGATTATGTGCTCTTTGGAGCCTAGTTTTTAAAAGTGGCATCCTGTCTGACACTGCAGTGCCACTCCTAGATGGGCCAGGTGTTTTTGCCGCCCACTTGGGTCGCTTAGCTTAGTCATCCAGCTACCTCATTGCACCTCTTTTTCTTCTTTGCATTATGTGCTCTTTGGGGCCTAGTTTTAAAAGTGGCATCCTGTCTGACACTGCAGTGCCACTCCTAGATGGGCCAGGTGTTTGTTCCACCCACTTGGGTCGCTTAGCTTAGTCATCCAGCTACCTCATTGCACCTCTTTTTCTTCTTTGCATTATGTGCTTTTTGGGGCCTAGTTTTAAAAGTGCCATCCTGTCTGACACTGCAGTTCCACTCCTAGATGGGCCAGGTGTTTGTTCCACCCACTTGGGTCGCTTAGCTTAAGGTCCACACACATTAGACGATGTCGCTCTATGAGCGACGTCGTCTAATGTTTCTCCTCCCAGGTCGGCCGGTCGGCGGCCGACTGTACACACTGAGCGATATAACTGCTCATATCGCTCAGTGACGTCACGCCTCCGTCAGCCGTGCATGCAGGTCATGGACGACAGTCCAGATCCTGCATGCATGCCCTACCGACAGCGACGATCGTTGCCGACCTGCGGGGCCACGCATCGGTCGTTGCTGGCGGTATACACACTTGGCGATAAAATGAGCGACGTCGCTCAGGGACGGGGAAAATGAGCGACGTTGCTCATTTTATCGCCAAGTGTGTATGGGCCTTTAGTCATCCAGCGACCTCGTTGCAACCTTTTGGCCTAAAATCAATATTGTGAGGTGTTCAGAATAGACTGGAAATGAGTGGAAATGAATGTTATTGAGGTTAATAATACCATAGGATCAAAATTACCCCAAATTCTGTGAGTTTAGCAGTTTTTTTTATTTTAAATCATCCAGATCCAAAACCAAAACCTGAAAGAGTGGTTTTGGCAAAACCTATCCAGATCCAAAACACGAGCGGGGATCCGGATCCAAAACCATAACACAAAACACGAAAAGTGCTTTCATGGATTTCAAAAAGAAGAAACAGCTACAGCAGCCTTTAGATAATCAACGTTTCAGGTGCCATTATTCAGCACTAGAGATGTGCACTTGAAATTTTTCGGGTTTTGTGTTTTGGTTTTGGGTTCGGTTCCGCGGCCGTGTTTTGGGTTCGACCGCGTTTTGGCAAAACCTCACCGAATTTTTTTTGTCGGATTCGGGTGTGTTTTGGATTCGGGTGTTTTTTTCAAAAAACCCTAAAAAACAGCTTAAATCATAGAATTTGGGGGTCATTTTGATCCCAAAGTATTATTAACCTCAAAAGCCATAATTTCCACTAATTTTCAGTCTATTCTGAACACCTCACACCTCACAATATTATTTTTAGTCCTAAAATTTGCACCGAGGTCGCTGGATGACTAAGCTAAGCGACCCTAGTGGCCGACACAAACACCTGGCCCACCTAGGAGTGGCACTGCAGTGTCACGCAGGATGGCCCTTCCAAAAAACACTCCCCAAACAGCACATGACGCAAAGAAAAAAAGAGGCGCAATGAGGTAGCTGTGTGAGTAAGCTAAGCGACCCTAGTGGCCGACACAAACACCTGGCCCATCTAGGAGTGGCACTGCAGTGTCACGCAGGATGGCCCTTCCAAAAAACACTCCCCAAACAGCACATGACGCAAAGAAAAAAAGAGGCGCAATGAGGTAGCTGTGTGAGTAAGCTAAGCGACCCTAGTGGCCGACACAAACACCTGGCCCATCTAGGAGTGTCACTGCAGTGTCACGCAGGATGGCCCTTCCAAAAAACACTCCCCAAACAGCACATGACGCAAAGAAAAATGAAAGAAAAAAGAGGTGCAAGATGGAATTGTCCTTGGGCCCTCCCACCCACCCTTATGTTGTATAAACAGGACATGCACACTTTAACCAACCCATCATTTCAGTGACAGGGTCTGCCACACGACTGTGACTGAAATGACGGGTTGGTTTGGACCCCCACCGAAAAAGAAGCAATTAATCTCTCCTTGCACAAACTGGCTCTACAGAGGCAAGATGTCCACCTCATCATCATCCTCCGATATATCACCGTGTACATCCCGCTCCTCACAGATTATCAATTCGTCCCCACTGGAATCCACCATCTCAGCTCCCTGTGTACTTTGTGGAGGCAATTGCTGCTGGTCAATGTCTCCACGGAGGAATTGATTATAATTCATTTTAATGAACATCATCTTCTCCACATTTTCTGGAAGTAACCTCGTACGCCGATTGCTGACAAGGTGAGCGGCGGCACTAAACACTCTTTCGGAGTACACACTTGTGGGAGGGCAACTTAGGTAGAATAAAGCCAGTTTGTGCAAGGGCCTCCAAATTGCCTCTTTTTTCTTCCAGTATAAGTACGGACTGTCTGACGTGCCTACTTGGATGCGGTCACTCATATAATCCTCCACCATTCTTTCAATGGGGAGAGAATCATATGCAGTGCCAGTAGACGACATGGCCGTAATCGTTGGCAGGTCCTTCAGTCCGGACCAGATGTCAGCATCAGCAGTCGCTCCAGACTGCCCTGCATCACCGCCAGCGGGTGGGCTCAGAATTCTGAGCCTTTTCCTCGCACCCCCAGTTGCGGGAGAATGTGAAGGAGGAGATGTTGACAGGTCGCGTTCCGCTTGACTTGACAATTTTCTCACCAGCAGGTCTTTGAACCCCAGCAGACTTGTGTGTGCCGGAAAGAGAGATCCAAGGTAGGTTTTAAATCTAGGATCGAGCACGGTGGCCAAAATGTAGTGCTCTGATTTCAACAGATTGACCACCCGTGAATCCTTGTTAAGCGAATTAAGGGCTCCATCCACAAGTCCCACATGCCTAGCGGAATCGCTCTGTGTTAGCTCCTCCTTCAATGTCTCCAGCTTCTTCTGCAAAAGCCTGATGAGGGGAATGACCTGACTCAGGCTGGCAGTGTCTGAACTGACTTCACGTGTGGCAAGTTCAAAGGGCAGCAGAACCTTGCACAACGTTGAAATCATTCTCCACTGCGCTTGAGACAGGTGCATTCCACCTCCTATATCGTGCTCAATTGTATAGGCTTGAATGGCCTTTTGCTGCTCCTCCAACCTCTGAAGCATATATAGGGTTGAATTTCACCTCGTTACCACTTCTTGCTTCAGATGATGGCAGGGCAGGTTCAGGCGTTTTTGGTGGTGCTCCAGTCTTCTGTACGTGGTGCCTGTACGCAGAAAGTGTCCCGCAATTCTTCTGGCCACCGACAGCATCTCTTGCACGCCCCTGTCGTTTTTAAAAAAATTCTGCACCACCAAATTCAAGGTATGTGCAAAACATGGGACGTGCTGGAATTTGCCCATATTTAATGCACACACAATATTGCTGGCGTTGTCCGATGCCACAAATCCACAGGAGAGTCCAATTGGGGTAAGCCATTCCGCGATGATCTTCCTCAGTTGCCTTAAGAGGTTTTCAGCTGTGTGCGTATTCTGGAAACCGGTGATACAAAGCGTAGCCTGCCTAGGAAAGAGTTGGCGTTTGCGAGATGCTGCTACTGGTGCCGCCGCTGCTGTTCTTGCGGCGGGAGTCCATACATCTACCCAGTGGGCTGTCACAGTCATATAGTCCTGACCCTGCCCTGCTCCACTTGTCCACATGTCCGTGGTTAAGTGGACATTGGGTACAGCTGCATTTTTTAGGACACTGGTGACTCTTTTTCTGAGGTCTGTGTACATTTTCGGTATCGCCTGCCTAGAGAAATGGAACCTAGATGGTATTTGGTACCGGGGACACAGTACCTCCAACAAGTCTCTAGTTGGCTCTGCAGTAATGATGGATACCGGAACCACGTTTCTCACCACCCAGGATGCCAAGGCCTCAGTTATCCGCTTTGCAGCAGGATGACTGCTGTGATATTTCATCTTCCTCGCAAAGGACTGTTGGACAGTCAATTGCTTGGTGGAAGTAGTAAAAGTGGTCTTACGACTTCCCCTCTGGGATGACCATCGACTCCCAGCAGCAACAACAGCAGCGCCAGCAGCAGTAGGCGTTACACGCAAGGATGCATCGGAGGAATCCCAGGCAGGAGAGGACTCGTCAGAATTGCCAGTGACATGGCCTGCAGGACTATTGGCATTCCTGGGGAAGGAGGAAATTGACACTGAGGGAGTTGGTGGGGTGGTTTGCGTGAGCTTGGTTACAAGAGGAAGGGATTTACTGGTCAGTGGACTGCTTCCGCTGTCGCCCAAAGTTTTTGAACTTGTCACTGACTTATTATGAATGCGCTGCAGGTGACGTATAAGGGAGGATGTTCCGAGGTGGTTAACGTCCTTACCCCTACTTATTACAGCTTGACAAAGGCAACACACGGCTTGACAAATGTTGTCCGCATTTCTGTTGAAATACTTCCACACCGAAGAGCTGATTTTTTTGGTATTTTCACCAGGCATGTCAATGGCCATATTCCTCCCACGGACAACAGGTGTCTCCCCGGGTGCCTGACTTAAACAAACCACCTCACCATCAGAATCCTCCTTGTCAATTTCCTCCCCAGTGCCAGCAACACCCATATCCTCCTCATCCTGGTGTACTTCAACACTGACATCTTCAATCTGACTATCAGGAACTGGACTGCGGGTGCTCCTTCCAGTACTTGCAGGGGGCGTGCAAATGGTGGAAGGCGCATGCTCTTCACGTCCAGTGTTGGGAAGGTCAAGCATCGCAACCGACACAATTGGACTCTCCTTGTGGATTTGGGATTTCGAAGAACACACAGTTCTTTGCTGTGCTTTTGCCAGCTTGAGTCTTTTCATTTTTCTAGCGAGAGGCTGAGTGCTTCCATCCTCATGTGAAGCTGAACCACTAGCCATGAACATAGGCCAGGGCCTCAGCCATTCCTTGCCACTCCGTGTGGTAAATGGCATATTGGCAAGTTTACGCTTCTCCTCCGACAATTTTATTTTAGATTTTTGAGTCCTTTTTTTACTGATATTTGGTGTTTTGGATTTTACATGCTCTGTACTATGACATTGGGCATCGGCCTTGGCAGACGACGTTGATGGCATTTCATCGTCTCGGCCATGACTAGTGGCAGCAGCTTCAGCACGAGGTGGAAGTCGATCTTGATCTTTCCCTATTTTTGGAACCTCAACATTTTTGTTCTCCATATTTTAATAGGCACAACTAAAAGGCACCTCAGGTAAACAATGGAGATGGATGGATACTAGTATACTTATGGATGACGAGCGACTGCCGACACAGAGGTAGCTACAGCCGTGGACTACCGTACTGTGTCTGCTGCTAATATAGACTGGATGATAATGAGATAAAATTAAAATATATATATATATCACACTAGTACTGCAGCCGGACAGGTATATATTATGTAATGACGGACCTGCTGGACACTGTCTGTCAGACTCAGCACTGCAGACTCCTAAAGTAAGCTACTAGTATCAAGAAGATAGAAAAAAAAAAAACCACGGGTAGGTGGTATACAATTATGGATGGACGAGCGACTGCCGACACAGAGGTAGCTACAACCGTGGACTACCGTACTGTGTCTGCTGCTAATATAGACTGGATGATAATGAGATTAAATTAAAAAATATATATATATATCACACTAGTACTGCAGCCGGACAGGTATATATTATGTAATGACGGACCTGCTGGACACTGTCTGTCAGACTCAGCACTGCAGACTCCTAAAGTAAGCTACTAGTATCAAGAAGATAGAAAGAAAAAAAAACCACGGGTAGGTGGTATACAATTATGGATGGACGAGCGACTGCCGACACAGAGGTAGCTACAGCCGTGGACTACCGTACTGTGTCTGCTGCTAATATAGACTGGATGATAATGAGATAAAATTAAAATATATATATATATATCACACTAGTACTGCAGCCGGACAGGTATATATTATGTAATGACGGACCGGCTGGACACTGTCTGTCAGACTCAGCACTGCAGACTCCTAAAGTAAGCTACTAGTATCAAGAAGATAGAAAAAAAAAAAACCATGGGTAGGTGGTATACAATTATGGATGGACGAGCGACTGCCGACACAGAGGTAGCTACAGCCGTGGACTACCGTACTGTGTCTGCTGCTAATATAGACTGGATGATAATGAGATAAAATTAAAAAATATATATATATATCACACTAGTACTGCAGCCGGACAGGTATATATTATGTAATGACGGACCTGCTGGACACTGTCTGTCAGCACTGCAGACTCCTAAAGTAAGCTACTAGTATCAAGAAGATAGAAAAGAAAAAAAAACCACGGGTAGGTGGTATACAATTATGGATGGACGAGCGACTGCCGACACAGAGGTAGCTACAGCCGTGGACTACCGTACTGTGTCTGCTGCTAATATAGACTGGATGATAATGAGATAAAATTAAAATATATATATATCACACTAGTACTGCAGCCGGACAGGTATATATTATGTAATGACGGACCTGCTGGACACTGTCTGTCAGACTCAGCACTGCAGACTCCTAAAGTAAGCTACTAGTATCAAGAAGATAGAAAAAAAAAACCACGGGTAGGTGGTATACAATTATGGATGGACGAGCGACTGCCGACACAGAGGTAGCTACAGCCGTGGACTACCATACTGTGTCTGCTGCTAATATAGACTGGATGATAATGAGATAAAATTAAAATATATATATATCACACTAGTACTGCAGCCGGACAGGTATATATTATGTAATGACGGACCTGCTGGACACTTTCTGCAGAATGCGTTTATAAAAACACCACACGACGAGTGTTTAACTTTTTCAGGCAGACAATCACAATATACTGGTAGTCAGCAGACAATCACAATATACTGGTGGTCAGTGGTCACTGGTCAGTCACACTGGCAGTGGCACTCTGGCAGCAAAAGTGTGCACTGTACTTAAAATATGTACTCCTGCTATAACTGCTCCCCAGTCTCCCCCACAATTAAGCTGTGTGAGCAGTGAGCACTCAGCACAGTCAGATAATGATATACAGTATTACATATGATGCAGCACACTGGGCTGAGCACAGATATGGTATGTGACTGTGTCACACTGTGTATCGTTTTTTTTCAGGCAGAGAACGGATTAATTAAACTGGTGGTCACTGGTCACACTATCAGCAGCAAGTAGTACTCCTCCTAATAATATGCTCCCCAAAATTTGTGTCTCTCTCTAGTACTCTAGTCTAAACGGAGAGGACGCCAGCCACGTCCTCTCCCTATCAATCTCAATGCACGTGTGAAAATGGCGGCGACGCGCAGCTCCTTATATAGAATCCGAGTCTCGCGATAGAATCCGAGCCTCGCGAGAATCCGACAGCGGGATGATGACGTTCGGGCGCGCTCGGGTTAACCGAGCAAGGCGGGAAGATCCGAGTCGCTCGGCCCCGTGTAAAAAAACCTGAAGTTCGGGCGGGTTCGGATTCCGAGGAACTGAACCCGCTCATCACTATTCAGCACTGCGGAAAGTTGCTGAATAAAGGCACCTAGGCCCTCATTCCGAGTTATTCGCTCGCTAGCTGCTTTTAGCAGCCGTACAAACGCTAAGCCGCCGCCCTCTGGGAGTTTATCTTAGCTTAGCAGAAGTGCAAACGAAAGAATCGCACAGCGGCTACAAAAAAATTCTGTGCAGCTCCAGACCTACTCCTAGCTTGCGAACACTTCAGACTATTTAGTTCCTGTTTTGACGTCACAAACACGCCCTGCGTTCGGCAAGCCACACCTGAGTTTACCCAGGCACGCCTGCGTTTGTATCTGACATGCCTGCGTTTTTACACACACACCCCGAAAACGGTCAGTTACCTCCCAGAAACACCCACTTCCTGTCAATCACTCTGCGGCCAGCAGTGCGACTGAAAAGCGTCACTAGACCTTGTGTGAAACTGCAACGGCTTTTGTGAAAGTACGTCGCGCGTGCGCATTGAGCCGCATACACATGCGCAGAAGTGCCACTTTTTAGCCTGATCGCTGCGCTGCGAACAATGGCAGCTAGCGATCAACTCGGAATGACCCCCCTAAAACGTTGATTAACTAAAGGCTGCTATAGCTGTTTCTTCTTTTTGAAATCCATGGAGTGCTGTCTGCTTTGTTCATCTGTGTGTGTGTATATATATATATATATATATTAGTCCATAGAAGCAGCCCGGCACTCCGCTGCCCCCATAGGGGTATCGCTCCGGTGCCCTCCTAGGGGTATGGTGGCCCCAATATGCAGAAGAGAAGATAATGGCGGCACTCAGAGTCTTTCACAATGGTGTAAATCAAAGCAAATAGTGCATTTATTGTCAACGTTACGGGGGACGAACCCCCTTCCGCAGTTTGCAGTGTCCTGAGGAAGGGGGTTCGTCCCCGAAACGTTGACAATAAATGCACTATTTGCTTTGATTTACCCCATTGTAAAAGACTCTGAGTGCCGCCATTACCTTCTCTTCTCTCTCTCTCTCTCTATATATATATATATATATATTTATTGTATACATACATATATAGCACACATGCATATAACGTACTTACACAAACACATATATACATGCATAAATCCATACATACAATCTCCATGTACAGTATACAGTACAGCTGAATATTTTATACATGCTGTACCACCTGGGGCTGGGAGTTGGGAGCAGACGGGCAGCACTGTGAAGATGGAGGGAGCTGCTGTGGCTAAGCAAGCGCAGCCAGCAGCTCCCCTGGATATTCTCTATGCAGAGAGCTACATAGCTTGCGATCGTGGCTTTTACTGAGACAGAGAGACTGCTGTCTCATCTCACAAATCCAAAAAAATTGGCTCATTGGGGGGACTTCAAGGTACTCGGAAACCCCTCCTGCTTGCGCCACTGTATTAGCATGTCTTGCACTATTACTTCCACTTCACTTATACCCCTTTTCCACTATGACCCAGCAAATTCCCAGATCTCCGTGACCCTGGTCCGTGATTTAGGGTCTGATTCATACCTGATCGCTGCTGTGCATTTTCGCACAGCGGGCGATCAGGTACTAACTGCGCGTGCATATGCGCCGCAATGCGCACGTGTGTCAGACAACAACAAATGGCACCACTGGTCAGCGACAGGATGGTGTGAAAAATCCGATCGCACGGGCGTTCGCAAGGTGACTGACAAGAGAAGGACGTTTGTGGGTGGTAACTGAGCTTTTTTGGGGGGAGTGTCCGGAAAAAAAGCAGGTGTGCCCAAGCATTTTCATGGAGGGTGTCTAACATCAGCTCCGGCCCCGATCACCCTGTTCTTAGTGCACTGTAGGAGTAAGTCCTGGGCTGCGCAGAGACTGCACACTGTGGATTTTTGCCGATTGGTGTACACATGGGATCGCACACTTGCACGGCAAATTTACACTCCCCCTGGATGTGGCGACTATTTGCACGCAGGACAGCAAAGCAAGCAGCCCATCGATCAGGTCTGAATCAACCCCTTAGTTCCTGGTCGTTTCCATTTACACTGACCAAAATCCCGGGTATTGGCCCTCATTCCGAGTTGATCGCTCGGTATTTTTCATCGCATCGCAGTGAAATTCCGCTTAGTACGCATGCGCAATATTCGCACTGCGACTGCGCCAAGTAATTTTACAATGGAGATAGTATTTTTACTCACGGCTTTTTCTTCGCTCCGGCGATCGTAATGTGATTGACAGGAAATGGGTGTTACTGGGCGGAAACACGGCGTTTCAGGGGCGTGTGGCTGAAAACGCTACCGTTTCCGGAAAAACCAGGAACGACAAGCACTGAACTGATCGCACAGGCAGAGTAAGTCTGAAGCTACTCTGAAACTGCTAAGTAGTTAGTAATCGCAATTTTGCGAATACATCGGTCGCAATTTTAAGAAGCTAAGATTCACTCCCAGTAGGCGGCGGCTTAGCGTGTGTAACTCTGCTAAATTCGCCTTGCGACCGATCAACTCGGAATGAGGGCCATTGTGTTTTCACGTGCAAAACCCGGGATTTTGAAGTCACCAAATCACTTTACCTCACCAATCACTTCTTAAGGGTAAATCATACTTGCCTACCTGACCTTCTCCATGAGGGAGAAAATGCTCTGTTCCTGGACTTTCCTGGTAATGTATGATTGCCATCACCTGTGGTGAGCTAGTTAATTGATAAGAAAGGTGTTTCACCACAGGTGATGGCAATCATACATTACCAGGAAAGTCCAGAAACAAGGCGATTTTCTCCCTCATGGAGCTGGTCAGGTAGGCAAGTATGGGGTAAATAAAAATAAATGAATGTAATTACTCACAGGTCTGACATGTAGCTGTATTAGTAAACTAACATACATATCATATATCTATGCAATGTTTATATCCTTAATAAGGCAGGATGCATGTATTTTATGAAATAACTGGTGATTCAACAAATTCTATTTACTATATTTCCATTACTGTGAAAGGCCAGAAATGTAATTGTGGATATCCCAAATAACATTACCATGTAACTAGAGATGTTGGAATCAGCCGAGATTTGTTACAAAATTATGCCGGCTACCTTAATGAACGTAATCAGTATTTTCATTGGATCATTTCTCTGTTTTTCAAATTAGATAAATTGTGTAGTTTAAAACCAAAGCTTCTTATACCAGTAATAAAATGACATCCTGATGAATGCATCTTACAGATCTAACAGTATTAGATTTTGAAGGAATCAAAATTGACTCTTTTTAAGTGGCATTAAGCAAAAGCCAAAATGTAGTACGTCACCATCAATCCGCTTGGTTGCAGTTCCTCCATATTACTTGGAAATGTACGTGCAAATTCAGCTGTGATTCTTGTTATTTAGGGTCTATTTACTAAGCCTTGGATGGAGATAAAGTAAACGGAGATAAAGTACCAGCCAATCAACTCCCAACTGCCATGTCACAAGCTGTGTTTGAAAAATGACAGTTAGAAGCTGATTGGCTGGTACTTTATCTCCATCCAATGCTTAGTAAATAGACCCCGAAACTATTACCTTTTAGTGAAGTTCCAAAGGCTGCTCTTTATTTATAATTCCAATATATGTTGTTGTTGTTTTTTTTAAAGGGGCAATCATTTACAAGGCATGGGTATGCCTTGTAAATGATTGCCCCTTTAAAATAAAAAAGTCTGCGTTTGGCCGGCCTCCCGCACGTCGGGCGAAGTCGGACACCATTACACCCCACCTGATAGTTCCATGATGAAGTCCCTCCCCCAATACTGTATCCTACTGTATGGACATGGTCTGATAGGAGAGTGTGTAATTGTTTTCTGTTTAGTTACTGTTACAATAGTACAAATTATGCATCAAACAGAACCGCTATATTGGCATTTATGGAATATGTTATATTGATACATTATATTTTTTGTAGACCATTGAATACAGTCATAATAAAATGTAACCCTGGCTGATGGTAGGTCACCTGACAGCTGTGTAATAAAGGGATCTTCATGTTACACCTAATGTCTGTGGTTAGCAGCATGAGTTCTTATTGGGCTTGCTTTATCCAGGTGTTGGGGGCCTCAGCTAGAATACATTTAACTACTTACATGTTAATGAAGACTCAACTTGAAGCTCCATTAACATGGAATTAGTTAAATGCACTATTTAAATTAATTAATTGAGGCTCCTATTACCAGGCATCTAAATGCCGTCACAGTAAACAACAGGTGTTTCACAGAGGCTTGAACTGGTCTGTTGGATTAAGGAAATTTAACAAAGGTGAGAACATGAGATTGTACGTGATGCATTATACTGAATTTCAGCTTGCATAGTCTCTGACTATTTCTATTTTGGAAGTTCAGGTATTTTAAATGCTTATTTTATTCCTGGAAATCTGTCTATGTTCAGAACAAATCTTTTAATTTATTGCTGGTACCTTGTATCCAAACAGAAGTCAATCGTTTGGCGCGTCTGCGCCTTCCTTTCTGTAGTTGTGCTTAATAGCAGATGGTGCCGCTAAGTGATGTCGTATTGTTAATATATCATTGTTGGTTTTCTAACACTGTATACAGAATTTGCATATCATGCATGCAATCATTCTAATGAAATCTATGGATTTCCTGTATTCCTCAACAATTAAATGCTAGAATCAAAGATAGTGGCATATGTCTATTATAGCAAACTAATTAAAACAAAACTTTAACCGTATAGTAATGACGGACATGCAGGAGGCAGTATTTTATAGATTACTATCCGCTTCTAGAGAACAAGTTTGTTTGAATCCCATATCGATCACAGTAGAAAGTAATCCTCATACGGCAGAGACAGGTCTGAAATCATTATTTCTCTGGCTAGGTCCACAGGATAACATTGGGATATTGTCGAGCGACAGCGAAAATGGCACCAACACGGTCACGAGCTATCTGGCCTCCCAGGATGCATTGGGGCCTCCACTATATAGTCCCGCCCACTGACTCAGTCAGATCAGTTTTTTGCTTGGTGCGGCAGGAAGCCGCATGGTCACAGGGCTGCTGTGAAAGCAGCCTCAAGTTTTCATTACTTTATTTTTATAGACTTACTGTTTTTGTTTGAGCGACTTCTCTTAACAGCGTCTTAAACGTGTATTAGAAAGAGTCGCTCCAACAACTCCCCACCGGGTCGCAACAACGCTTACCTTCGCGGTACAGTGCTGTCTCGACGGGCGTCTGTGTCGGATGTTCTAGCAGGTCCAGCAGACGTTACCAGGCTGTGGCCGGAGCATGGGGAGACAGTGAGTATATGGACTTCCTCTTACTAGAGGGGTCAGGACACAGCTACGCTGATTTGGTGGAGACTACAAACAGCGTGTTGATGCGCCGAACATCTCGAGTGTGACAGCGCTACGCTCCGGGGATCATAGGCGCCAGGACTAGGTGAGGCCGCGAGTCAACAGGGGGTTTCAGACGCTCTCCTGGCCGTCCCTCCTCCGAGTTCATGGCCAGTTCCCGCGGGTCTCTCGTTTCATGAACTGAATGACCTCACTTCCGGCTCAGACGCTACCACAAGGGTACTCGGTCGCAGCTTAGACGCTGCGGTTGTGTACACTGGATATAAACCCGCCCAGACCGAGTCGCAGGCCTTTAGTGTCTGCATGCACGTGGAGTCGCTCAGCGTCCGTGTCCGTTGGTGAGCGTCCGTGTCCGTTATCAGTTACCAAGAGCGGCAGTGTACACCAGTAGCGTCTGAATCCACTCAGCGTCTTTCGAGCGTCTTTGCTTGGATATGGAAGTGTGGTGAGTCTCCCTGTATCCCGCTCCCTGGAGGCAGGGTATACAGTAGAGATGAGCGGGTTCGGTTCCTCGGAATCCGAACCCGCCCGAACTTCATGTTTTTTTACACGGGTCCGAGCGACTCGGATCTTCCCGCCTTGCTCGGTTAACCCGAGCGCGCCCGAACGTCATCATGACGCTGTCGGATTCTCGCGAGGCTCGGATTCTATCGCGAGACTCGGATTCTATATAAGGAGCCGCGCGTCGCAGCCATTTTCACACGTGCATTGAGATTGATAGGGAGAGGACGTGGCTGGCGTCCTCTCCATTTAGATTAGAAGAGAGAGAGTGAGATTGAGACAGAGACACTTGATTTACTGGAGCTTAGGAGTACTAGAGAGTGCAGAGTTTACTAGTGACTGACCACTGACCAGTGACCACCAGTGCAGTTTTATTTAATATAATCCGTTCTCTGCCTGAAAAAAACGATACACAGTGACTCAGTCACATACCATATCTGTGCTCAGCCCAGTGTGCTGCATCATCTATGTATAATATCTGACTGTGCTCACACAGCTTAATTGTGGGGGAGACTGGGGAGCAGTTATAGGTTATAGCAGGAGCCAGGAGTACATACATATTATTAAAATTAAACAGTGCACACTTTTGCTGCAGGCAGGAGTGCCACTGCCAGTGTGACTGACCAGTGACCTGACCACACTGACCACCAGTATAGTATACTATATTGTGATTGCCTGAAAAAGTTAAACACTCGTCGTGTGACTTGTGTGGTGTTTTTTTTTTTTATTCTATAAAAAACTCATTCTGCTGACAGACAGTGTCCAGCAGGTCCGTCATTATATAATATATATCTGTCCGGCTGCAGTAGTGATATATATATATTTTTTATATCATTATTTATCATCCAGTCGCAGCAGACACAGTACGGTAGTTCACGGCTGTAGCTACCTCTGTGTCGGCACTCGGCAGTCCATCCATAATTGTATACCACCTACCCGTGGTTTTTTTTTTTCTTTCTTCTTTATACATACTACATCTCATTATCATCCAGTCTATATTAGCAGCAGACACAGTACAGTACGGTAGTCCACGGCTGTAGCTACCTCTGTGACGGCACTCGGCAGTCCATCCATAATTGTATACCACCTACCCGTGGTTTTTTTTTTCTTTCTTCTTTATACATACTACATCTCATTATCATCCAGTCTATATTAGCAGCAGACACAGTACAGTACGGTAGTCCACGGCTGTAGCTACCTCTGTGTCGGCACTCGGCAGTCCGTCCATATTTGTATACCACCTACCCGTGGTTTTTTTTTCTTTCTTCTTTATACATACATACTACATCTCATTATCAACCAGTCTATATTAGCAGCAGACACAGTACAGTACGGTAGTCCACGGCTGTAGCTACCTCTGTGTCGGCACTCGGCAGTCCATCCATAATTGTATACCACCTACCCGTGGTTTTTTTTTCTTTCTTCTTTATACATACTACATCTCATTATCATCCAGTCTATATTAGCAGCAGACACAGTACAGTACGGTAGTCCACGGCTGTAGCTACCTCTGTGTCGGCACTCGGCAGTCCGTCCATAATTGTATACCACCTATCCGTGGTTTTTTTTTCTTTCTTCTTTATACATACATACTACATCTCATTATCAACCAGTCTATATTAGCAGCAGACACAGTACAGTACGGTAGTCCACGGCTGTAGCTACCTCTGTGTCGGCACTTGGCAGTCCATCCATAATTGTATACCACCTACCCGTGGTTTTTTTTTCTTTCTTATTTATACATACTACATCTCATTATCAACCAGTCTATATTAGCAGCAGACACAGTACAGTACAGTAGTCCACGGCTGTAGCTACCTCTGTGTCGGCACTCGGCAGTCCATCCATAATTGTATACCACCTACCCGTGGTTTTTTTTTTCTTTCTTCTTTATACATACTACATCTCATTATCATCCAGTCTATATTAGCAGCAGACACAGTACAGTACGGTAGTCCACGGCTGTAGCTACCTCTGTGTCGGCACTCGGCAGTCCATCCATAATTGTATACCACCTACCCGTGGTTTTTTTTTCTTTCTTCTTTATACATACATACTACATCTCATTATCAACCAGTCTATATTAGCAGCAGACACAGTACAGTACGGTAGTCCACGGCTGTAGCTACCTCTGTGTCGGCACTCGGCAGTCCGTCCATAATTGTATACCACCTACCCGTGGTTTTTTTTTCTTTCTTCTTTATACATACATACTACATCTCATTATCATCCAGTCTATATTAGCAGCAGACACAGTACAGTACGGTAGTCCACGGCTGTAGCTACCTCTGTGTCGGCACTTGGCAGTCCATCCATAATTGTATACCACCTACCCGTGGTTTTTTTTCTTTCTTCTTTATACATACATACTACATCTCATTATCATCCAGTCTATATTAGCAGCAGACACAGTACAGTACGGTAGTCCACGGCTGTAGCTACCTCTGTGTCGGCACTTGGCAGTCCATCCATAATTGTATACCACCTACCCGTGGTTTTTTTTTTTTTCTTCTTTATACATACTACATCTCATTATCAACCAGTCTATATTAGCAGCAGACACAGTACAGTACGGTAGTCCACAGCTGTAGCTACCTCTGTGTCGGCACTCGGCAGTCCATCCATAATTGTATACCACCTACCCGTGGTTTTTTTTTTCTTTCTTCTTTATACATACTACATCTCATTATCATCCAGTCTATATTAGCAGCAGACACAGTACAGTACGGTAGTCCACGGCTGTAGCTACCTCTGTGTCGGCACTCGGCAGTCCATCCATAATTGTAGACCACCTACCCGTGGTTTTTTTTTCTTTCTTCTTTATACATACATACTACATCTCATTATCAACCAGTCTATATTAGCAGCAGACACAGTACAGTACGGTAGTCCACGGCTGTAGCTACCTCTGTGTCGGCACTCGGCAGTCCGTCCATAATTGTATACCACCTACCCGTGGTTTTTTTTTCTTTCTTCTTTATACATACATACTACATCTCATTATCATCCAGTCTATATTAGCAGCAGACACAGTACAGTACGGTAGTCCACGGCTGTAGCTACCTCTGTGTCGGCACTTGGCAGTCCATCCATAATTGTATACCACCTACCCGTGGTTTTTTTTCTTTCTTCTTTATACATACATACTACATCTCATTATCATCCAGTCTATATTAGCAGCAGACACAGTACAGTACGGTAGTCCACGGCTGTAGCTACCTCTGTGTCGGCACTTGGCAGTCCATCCATAATTGTATACCACCTACCCGTGGTTTTTTTTTCTTTCTTCTTTATACATACTACATCTCATTATCAACCAGTCTATATTAGCAGCAGACACAGTACAGTACGGTAGTCCACAGCTGTAGCTACCTCTGTGTCGGCACTCGGCAGTCCATCCATAATTGTATACCACCTACCCGTGGTTTTTTTTCTTTCTTCTTTATACATACATACTACATCTCATTATCATCCAGTCTATATTAGCAGCAGACACAGTACAGTACGGTAGTCCACGGCTGTAGCTACCTCTGTGTCGGCACTCGGCAGTCCATCCATAATTGTATACCACCTACCCGTGGTTTTTTTTTTCTTTCTTCTTTATACATACTACATCTCATTATCATCCAGTCTATATTAGCAGCAGACACAGTACAGTACGGTAGTCCACGGCTGTAGCTACCTCTGTGTCGGCACTCGGCAGTACATCCATAATTGTATACCACCTACCCGTGGTTTTTTTTTTCTTTCTTCTTTATACATACTACATCTCATTATCATCCAGTCTATATTAGCAGCAGACACAGTACAGTACGGTAGTCCACGGCTGTAGCTACCTCTGTGTCGGCACTCGGCAGTCCATCCATAATTGTATACCACCTACCCGTGGTTTTTTTTTCTTTCTTCTTTATACATACATACTACATCTCATTATCAACCAGTCTATATTAGCAGCAGACACAGTACAGTACGGTAGTCCACGGCTGTAGCTACCTCTGTGTCGGCACTCGGCAGTCCATCCATAATTGTATACCACCTACCCGTGGTTTTTTTTTTCTTTCTTCTTTATACATACATACTACATCTCATTATCAACCAGTCTATATTAGCAGCAGACACAGTACAGTACGGTAGTCCACGGCTGTAGCTACCTCTGTGTCGGCACTCGGCAGTCCATCCATAATTGTATACCACCTACCCGTGTTTTTTTTTTCTTTCTTCTTTATACATACTACATCTCATTATCATCCAGTCTATATTAGCAGCAGACACAGTACAGTACGGTAGTCCACGGCTGTAGTTACCTCTGTGTCGGCACTCGGCAGTCCGTCCATAATTGTATACCACCTACCCGTGGTTTTTTTTTCTTTCTTCTTTATACATACATACTACATCTCATTATCATCCAGTCTATATTAGCAGCAGACACAGTACAGTACGGTAGTCCACGGCTGTAGCTACCTCTGTGTCGGCACTCGGCAGTCCATTCATAATTGTATACTAGTATCCATCCATCTCCATTGTTTACCTGAGGTGCCTTTTAGTTGTGCCTATTAAAATATGGAGAACAAAAATGTTGAGGTTCCAAAATTAAGGAAAGATCAAGATCCACTTCCACCTCGTGCTGAAGCTGCTGCCACTAGTCATGGCCGAGACGATGAAATGCCAGCAACGTCGTCTGCCAAGGCCGATGCCCAATGTCATAGTACAGAGCATGTCAAATCCAAAACACCAAATATCAGTAAAAAAAGGACTCCAAAACCTAAAATAAAATTGTCGGAGGAGAAGCGTAAACTTGCCAATATGCCATTTACCACACGGAGTGGAAAGGAACGGCTGAGGCCCTGGCCTATGTTCATGGCTAGTGGTTCAGCTTCACATGAGGATGGAGGCACTCAGCCTCTCGCTAGAAAAATGAAAAGACTCAAGCTGGCAAAAGCAGTAGCACCGCAAAGAACTGTGCGTTCTTCGAAATCCCAAATCCACAAGGAGAGTCCAATTGTGTCGGTTGCGATGCCTGACCTTCCCAACACTGGACGTGAAGAGCATGCGCCTTCCACCATTTGCACGCCCCCTGCAAGTGCTGGAAGGAGCACCCGCAGTCCAGTTCCTGATAGTCAGATTGAAGATGTCAGTGTTGAAGTACACCAGGATGAGGAGGATATGGGTGTTGCTGGCGCTGGGGAGGAAATTGACCAGGAGGATTCTGATGGTGAGGTGGTTTGTTTAAGTCAGGCACCCGGGGAGACACCTGTTGTCCGTGGGAGGAATATGGCCATTGACATGCCTGGTGAAAATACCAAAAAAATCAGCTCTTCGGTGTGGAACTATTTCAACAGAAAAGCGGACAACAGGTGTCAAGCCGTGTGTTCCCTTTGTCAAGCTGTAATAAGTAGGGGTAAGGACGTTAACCACCTCGGAACATCCTCCCTTATACGTCACCTGCAGCGCATTCATAATAAGTCAGTGACAAGTTCAAAAACTTTGGGTGACAGCGGAAGCAGTCCACTGACTAGTAAATCCCTTCCTCTTGTAACCAAGCTCACGCAAACCACCCCACCAACTCCCTCAGTGTCAATTTCCTCCTTCCCCAGGAATGCCAATAGTCCTGCAGGCCATGTCACTGGCAATTCTGACGAGTCCTTTCCTGCCTGGGATTCCTCCGATGCATCCTTGCGTGTAACGCCTACTGCTGCTGGCGCTGCTGTTGTTGCTGCTGGGAGTCGATGGTCATCCCAGAGGGGAAGTCGTAAGCCCACTTGTACTACTTCCAGTAAGCAATTGACTGTTCAACAGTCCTTTGCGAGGAAGATGAAATATCACAGCAGTCATCCTGCTGCAAAGCGGATAACTGAGGCCTTGACAACTATGTTGGTGTTAGACGTGCGTCCGGTATCCGCCGTTAGTTCACAGGGAACTAGACAATTTATTGAGGCAGTGTGCCCCCGTTACCAAATACCATCTAGGTTCCACTTCTCTAGGCAGGCGATACCGAAAATGTACACGGACCTCAGAAAAAGACTCACCAGTGTCCTAAAAAATGCAGCTGGACCCAATGTCCACTTAACCACGGACATGTGGACAAGTGGAGCAGGGCAGGGTCAGGACTATATGACTGTGACAGCCCACTGGGTAGATGTATGGACTCCCGCCGCAAGAACAGCAGCGGCGGCACCAGTAGCAGCATCTCGCAAACGCCAACTCTTTCCTAGGCAGGCTACGCTTTGTATCACCGCTTTCCAGAATACGCACACAGCTGAAAACCTCTTACGGCAACTGAGGAAGATCATCGCGGAATGGCTTACCCCAATTGGACTCTCCTGTGGATTTGTGGCATCGGACAACGCCAGCAATATTGTGTGTGCATTAAATATGGGCAAATTCCAGCACGTCCCATGTTTTGCACATACCTTGAATTTGGTGGTGCAGAATTTTTTAAAAAACGACAGGGGCGTGCAAGAGATGCTGTCGGTGGCCAGAAGAATTGCGGGACACTTTCGTCGTACAGGCACCACGTACAGAAGACTGGAGCACCACCAAAAACTACTGAACCTGCCCTGCCATCATCTGAAGCAAGAAGTGGTAACGAGGTGGAATTCAACCCTCTATATGCTTCAGAGGTTGGAGGAGCAGCAAAAGGCCATTCAAGCCTATACAATTGAGCACGATATAGGAGGTGGAATGCACCTGTCTCAAGCGCAGTGGAGAATGATTTCAACGTTGTGCAAGGTTCTGATGCCCTTTGAACTTGCCACACGTGAAGTCAGTTCAGACACTGCCAGCCTGAGTCAGGTCATTCCCCTCATCAGGCTTTTGCAGAAGAAGCTGGAGACATTGAAGGAGGAGCTAACACGGAGCGATTCCGCTTGGCATGTGGGACTTGTGGATGGAGCCCTTAATTCGCTTAACAAGGATTCACGGGTGGTCAATCTGTTGAAATCAGAGCACTACATTTTGGCCACCGTGCTCGATCCTAGATTTAAAGCCTACCTTGGATCTCTCTTTCCGGCAGACACAAGTCTGCTGGGGTTGAAAGACCTGCTGGTGAGAAAATTGTCAAGTCAAGCGGAACGCGACCTGTCAACATCTCCTCCTTCACATTCTCCCGCTACTGGGGGTGCGAGGAAAAGGCTCAGAATTCCGAGCCCACCCGCTGGCGGTGATGCAGGGCAGTCTGGAGCGACTGCTGATGCTGACATCTGGTCCGGACTGAAGGACCTGACAACGATTACGGACATGTCGTCTACTGTCACTGCATATGATTCTCTCAACATTGAAAGAATGGTGGAGGATTATATGAGTGACCGCATCCAAGTAGGCACGTCACACAGTCCGTACTTATACTGGCAGGAAAAAGAGGCAATTTGGAGGCCCTTGCACAAACTGGCTTTATTCTACCTAAGTTGCCCTCCCACAAGTGTGTACTCCGAAAGAGTGTTTAGTGCCGCCGCTCACCTTGTCAGCAATCGGCGTACGAGGTTACATCCAGAAAATGTGGAGAAGATGATGTTCATTAAAATGAATTATAATCAATTCCTCCGCGGAGACATTGACCAGCAGCAATTGCCTCCACAAAGTACACAGGGAGCTGAGATGGTGGATTCCAGTGGGGACGAATTGATAATCTGTGAGGAGGGGGATGTACACGGTGACATATCGGAGGATGATGATGAGGTGGACATCTTGCCTCTGTAGAGCCAGTTTGTGCAAGGAGAGATTAATTGCTTCTTTTTTGGGGGGGGTCCAAACCAACCCGTCATATCAGTCACAGTCGTGTGGCAGACCCTGTCACTGAAATGATGGGTTGGTTAAAGTGTGCATGTCCTGTTTATACAACATAAGGGTGGGTGGGAGGGCCCAAGGACAATTCCATCTTGCACCTCTTTTTTTCTTTTATTTTTCTTTGCGTCATGTGCTGTTTGGGGAGGGTTTTTTGGAAGGGCCATCCTGCGTGACACTGCAGTGCCACTCCTAGATGGGCCCGGTGTTTGTGTCGGCCACTAGGGTCGCTTATCTTACTCACACAGTCAGCTACCTCATTGCGCCTCTTTTTTTCTTTGCGTCATGTGCTGTTTGGGGAGGGTTTTTTGGAAGGGACATCCTGCGTGACACTGCAGTGCCACTCCTAGATGGGCCCGGTGTTTGTGTCGGCCACTAGGGTCGCTTATCTTACTCACACAGTCAGCTACCTCATTGCGCCTCTTTTTTTCTTTGCGTCATGTGCTGTTTGGGGAGGGTTTTTTGGAAGGGACATCCTGCGTGACACTCCTAGATGGGCCCGGTGTTTGTGTCGGCCACTAGGGTCGCTTATCTTACTCACACAGTCAGCTACCTCATTGCGCCTCTTTTTTTCTTTGCGTCATGTGCTGTTTGGGGAGGGTTTTTTGGAAGGGACATCCTGCGTGACACTGCAGTGCCACTCCTAGATGGGCCCGGTGTTTGTGTCGGCCACTAGGGTCGCTTATCTTACTCACACAGTCAGCTACCTCATTGCGCCTCTTTTTTTCTTTGCGTCATGTGCTGTTTGGGGAGGGTTTTTTGGAAGGGACATCCTGCGTGACACTGCAGTGCCACTCCTAGATGGGCCCGGTGTTTGTGTCGGCCACTAGGGTCGCTTATCTTACTCACACAGTCAGCTACCTCATTGCGCCTCTTTTTTTTTCTTTGCGTCATGTGCTGTTTGGGGAGGGTTTTTTGGAAGGGCTATCCTGCGTGACACTGCAGTGCCACTCCTAGATGGGCCCGGTGTTTGTGTCGGCCACTAGGGTCGCTTATCTTACTCACACAGTCAGCTACCTCATTGCGCCTCTTTTTTTCTTTGCGTCATGTGCTGTTTGGGGAGGGTTTTTTGGAAGGGACATCCTGCGTGACACTGCAGTGCCACTCCTAGATGGGCCCGGTGTTTGTGTCGGCCACTAGGGTCGCTTATCTTACTCACACAGTCAGCTACCTCATTGCGCCTCTTTTTTTCTTTGCGTCATGTGCTGTTTGGGGAGGGTTTTTTGGAAGGGACATCCTGCGTGACACTGCAGTGACACTCCTAGATGGGCCCGGTGTTTGTGTCGGCCACTAGGGTCGCTTATCTTACTCACACAGTCAGCTACCTCATTGCGCCTCTTTTTTTCTTTGCGTCATGTGCTGTTTGGGGAGGGTTTTTTGGAAGGGACATCCTGCGTGACACTGCAAGTGCCACTCCTAGATGGGCCCGGTGTTTGTGTCGGCCACTAGGGTCGCTAATCTTACTCACACAGCTACCTCATTGCGCCTCTTTTTTTCTTTGCGTCATGTGCTGTTTGGGGAGGGTTTTTTGGAAGGGACATCCTGCGTGACACTGCAGTGCCACTCCTAGATAGGCCCGGTGTTTGTGTCGGCCACTAGGGTCGCTTATCTTACTCACACAGCGACCTCGGTGCAAATTTTAGGACTAAAAATAATATTGTGAGGTGTGAGGTATTCAGAATAGACTGAAAATGAGTGGAAATTATGGTTTTTGAGGTTAATAATACTTTGGGATCAAAATGACCCCCAAATTCTATGATTTAAGCTGTTTTTTAGGGTTTTTTGAAAAAAACACCCGAATCCAAAACACACCCGAATCCGACAAAAAAAATTCGGTGAGGTTTTGCCAAAACGCGGTCGAACCCAAAACACGGCCGCGGAACCGAACCCAAAACCAAAACACAAAACCCGAAAAATTTCAGGCGCTCATCTCTAGTATACAGTACTAAAAATTCCTTCTACTTCTTAGTGTGCACTGTTAATTTTTAGTACCTATTGCATATGAGACCTGTATATTACTGTGTTTTCTGCATGTTATGTTGAAAAAGAACCAGTTAAACAGAAGTACAAATTTCCTACTTATGTATAAGTTATTATGGAGGTTGTATTCTCATATGACAATGTCTAATGCTTTAACATGTGACTGACTGCTAGTATGTGTGCTGACTTTTCTGTGTAATGTCAGTCCTGTTCTGACCCTCAAATCAGGTGCACTGTGGTCAGATTGATTTCACCTCTATATACTGATTATAGGGTGTGGTTCAGTCACAAAATTGTGTAGTCAATATCAGAAAAAATGTCTGTGAGCGGCAAAAGTGATGAGGAGAATTTGTCAAGCACTCCTACAGCCCTAACATGCTTATCTTGTAAGTCAGGGGTAATTGAAATGATTCAATTGGTCACTTATGAGGGTTTGTGTGCAAACTGTTTCGGTTTTCAGCGAAGTAAAAAACAGGAGTTAGTTCAACCTCCAGTAGAGCCACCATGGAATATGTTCGCAAAGACTCTGTCTTCAATAGCGGACAGGTTAGCTCCAGTAGCACCACCTCAGGGGTTAGGTTACACTATGAACCCATACATGCAGCTCCCTTCCTATGGTTTGGTTCCAGTAGCCTCTACAAGCAACCAAGGGGTAGGTAAGACTAAGACAGATACGTCTGTATGGCAGACTACACAAGAGGATACATCGGATGATGATGCGGAAACAATAGATTCAACTCCGTATGATGATCAGTCGCAGAGCTTTAGTTCAGATGATGTAGCTGAACTCATTAATGCAGTAAAGGCTGTGCTTTCTCTGGAAGAACCAGCCAAGACAGCGTTAAAAGCAAAAGCACCTGTATTCAAACGAACAAAGTCAGTGAAAGCTGAATTTCCAGCGTCAGAGGAGTTGACGGAAATGATGGATGAGTCTTGGGCAGCGCCCGGTAAAAAGTATAAGATTCCTAGGAGATGGGATTCTTATTATCCATTTCCTGCTGGAGATTGTTCGAAGAGAGAAGTTCCTCCAAAAGTAGATGCACATATTCTGCGACTCGTGCACAAATCTGCTTTGCCACTGTCATCTACCTCTTTGAATGATGTCACAGACAGGAGGGTAGAGAGCCTATTGAAAAATATTTTTTCTCTTGTGGGTGCAGTGGTAAGACCTGCTATGGCTTCGGCCTGGGTAGCAAAGGCAATGGGCGAATGGATAGAGGAACTAGAGAATGACATCCCCTCTCCTACTAGGGAGCAAGAGGATCGTCTTTGCCGTTTAAGACAATCTGCCCAGTATTTAGAAGAAGCAGCCATTGATGTAGGCACTGTTGCTTCTAAAGCTTCAGCCCTGGCAGTAGTCGCTCGCAGAGCAGTCTGGCTACGGACCTGGAAGGCAGATGCGGAGTCCAAGAAGGAATTGGAAGCATTGCCTTTCATTGGTAATATATTATTTGGAAAACCTTTATCGGATATCCTAGAGTCAGAGGCTGAATCGAAGAAGGTCAGATTTCCGGCTACCTACAACCCTAAGTCCAAGGGTTTAAAATTTCGCTCATTTCGCTGGCAAAGCAAAGCGAAAGGTAAAGAGGAGCCTAAACAACCCCAGTTTAAATCCAGGGGTAAGAAGCAGTGGGCTAGCAAAAAGCCAGCTTCCAAACCTGAACAAAAGCCCTCGGCCTGAAGAGACGGGCCTCCGCCTGGAGGATTCCAGGGTTGGGGGCTGACTCCTCAAAGATTTTTTTTGCACCAGCCCGTCTCGTATTGAGTCGAAGGCCAATGCCCTGCAAGAAGCAGTCCAAAAATTACTGCAGTCAGGTGTGATTGTCCCAGTACCTCCATCACAAAAGGGACAGGGGTATTACTCCAATCTGTTTCTAATCCAGAAACCAAATGGGTCATATCGACCAATTCTAAATCTGAAGATGTTGAACAATTACATATGGATCCCGAAGTTCCACATGGAGACGTTACGCTCCATAATGTTGGCTATGGAACCGGGAGACTATATGGTATCTCTGGATGTGCGGGATGCTTACCTACATGTGCCTATAGCACTATCACATCAGTGTTACCTCAGGTTTGCCATCCTCAAGGAACACTTCCAGTTCCAAGCTCTGCCCTTCGGGCTAGCTACAGCACCCAGGGTGTTTACCAAGATCATGGTGGTTATGGCAGCTTGTCTGCGCAAACAAGGGATAAGGATATTCCCATACCTAGACGACCTATTAATCTTAGCACAGTCGCAAGATTTACTGTTGAGCCATCTCCAACAGACGATAGTTTGTTTACAGAGACACGGGTGGCTCATAAATTGGGAGAAGTCGTCCCTGAATCCATCACAGCGGATGGTTCATTTGGGAGCCATATTGGATTCAGACCTACAGAGAGTTCTCTTACCAGAGAAGAAAATAGTCAAGGTGCAGGTCATGGCTCAGAAAGCGTTGCAAGCCCAGACAATGTCAGTCCATGCAGCAATGCGACTGTTGGGTCTGATGGTATCAACGTTCGACATGGTGGAATATGCGCAATTCCACTCCAGACCATTGCAGCATCTCATTTTGACAAAATGGAACGGAAATCATCAAACAATAAAGAAGCAGATGATAAAGATTCCAGTAAATGTAAAAAGGTCTCTAGCATGGTGGCTACAGACAGACCATTTAAACAAGGGGAGACCCTTTTGGATAAAAGAGTGGCAAGTCCTGACGACAGATGCCAGCCTGCAAGGTTGGGGGGCGGTACTCGGAAGCCTATGGTTCCAGGGAAAATGGACCGCAAGGGAAAGTCGCCTGCCGATAAATCTGTTAGAAATAAGAGCCATTTACTTGGCCCTAGTTCAGGCAAAGGACAATCTACAAGGAAGACCAGTCCAGATCCGCTCAGACAATGCGACGGCAGGAGCATACCTAAATCATCAAGGAGGGACTCACAGCAAGAGTCTGATGGAGGAAGTAACTCCCATTCTAAAGTGGGCAGAACTCCATCTCCCAGCATTGTCAGCAGTATTTGTCCCGGGTGTACTAAATTGGGAAGCAGATTTTCTCAGTCGGCACACCATTCAGGAAACCGAATGGGCACTACACCCAGAAGTGTTTCAGACACTGGTGAACAGATGGGGTCTACCGGAGATAGACCTTATGGCGTCTCGTCTAAACAACAAAGTTCCAAGGTACGGATCAAGAACAAGGGACCCAGGAGCAGTCCTGGTAGACGCACTGTCAGTAGAATGGAGGTTTCAGCTGGCATATCTGTTCCCTCCAATATCTCTGTTACCCAGAGTAGTGAGAAAGATCAAACCGGCAAAAGGAGCAATCATTCTAATAGCTCCAGCTTGGCCAAGAAGGCATTGGTACACAGATCTGTGGAGAATGTCCGTGGAAGCACCGATACTGCTCCCTCAACGTCCAGATCTGTTAATGCAGGGTCCTTGTTGTCACAGTCATCTGGATCGCCTGTCTTTGACGGCGTGGCTGTTGAAACCTCTATCTTAGAGGCTAAAGGATTTTCAAAGCAAGTAATCCAAACCATGCTTAGAGCAAGAAAGCCTTCTTCGGCCCGTGTATATCATAGAATATGGCAAGCCTATATTCATTGGTGTTCTGGAAAAAATTACAATCCAAGAGCCTTTAAAGTAGCTAGAATTTTGGATTTTCTGCAGGCAGGATTGGATAAGGGGTTGAAGGTTGCTTCCTTGAGGGTGCAAGTCTCAGCGTTGACTGTATGGTTTCAGCAGAAGATTGCTGACCTACAGGATGTACGTACTTTTTTCCAAGGAGTAGTACATATTCAACCTCCATTTGTTCCTCCTGCAGCTCCCTGGGATTTGAATTTAGTTCTTAAATTTCTCCAGGGTCCTTTGTTTGAACCACTTGAGAGAGCAGATCTTAAGTGGTTAACGGTTAAAGTTCTTTTTTTACTGGCAATGGCGTCAGCCAGAAGAGTGTCAGATTTAGGAGCATTATCATGTAAGTCTCCTTTCCTAAGTTTTTTTCCAGACAGAGCAGTTCTCAGAACGAGATCTAGTTATCTTCCAAAGGTGGTGTCAAAGTTTCACCTGAATGAAGAGATTGTAGTCCCAGCTTTTCAGGTATCGGGACTATCTGCGGGAGAAGCGTCACTGGACGTGGTCCGGTCTTTAAAAATCTACATAGATCGTACTAGTGCCATCAGGAAAACAGATTCCCTCTTCATCCTCTACGGATTCCATAGGAGAGGTTGGCCTGCTAGTAAACAGACGCTGGCGAGATGGCTCCGAATGGTAATATCTGAAGCTTATTCTCATACAGATCTCCCTATTCCGGCTAATGTCTCTGCACACTCTACACGTAAGGTAGGTCCTTCTTGGGCAGCACAACAGGGTGCATCAGCAGAACAGATATGTAAGGCAGCCACATGGTCTTCCATAAACACATTCATCAGACATTATGCCTTGGATACTTTTGCCTCTCATGACGCAGACTTCGGGCGAAAGGTCCTCCTGTGCGATCAGGAGCGTCCCCACCACTAAAATGGCTTTGGGAATCCCAATGTTATCCTGTGGATAATCCTGTGGACCCAGCCAGAGAAATGAACGTTATGGTAAGAACTTACCGTTGATAACGTGATTTCTCTTATGTCCACAGGTATCCACAGGGATCCCACCCGGACGCATCTGATTTGAGGATCTAGACAAACACTAAAAACCTCTTCCTTCTTGTATGGAAGGGTGTGCATGTGTGTTCTTATCGCCTGTACAGGTCTCTACTAGAGATGAGCGCCTGAAATTTTTCGGGTTTTGTGTTTTGGTTTTGGGTTCGGTTCCGCGGCCGTGTTTTGGGTTCGAACGCGTTTTGGCAAAACCTCACCGAATTATTTTTGTCGGATTCGGGTGTGTTTTGGATTCGGGTGTTTTTTTCCAAAAACACTAAAAAACAGCTTAAATCATAGAATTTGGGGGTCATTTTGATCCCAAAGTATTATTAACCTCAAAAACCATAATTTACACTCATTTTCAGTCTATTCTGAATACCTCACACCTCACAATATTATTTTTAGTCCTAAAATTTGCACCGAGGTCGCTGTGTGAGTAAGATAAGCGACCCTAGTGGCCGACACAAACACCGGGCCCATCTAGGAGTGGCACTGCAGTGTCACGCAGGATGTCCCTTCCAAAAAACCCTCCCCAAACAGCACATGACGCAAAGAAAAAAAGAGGCGCAATGAGGTAGCTGTGTGAGTAAGATTAGCGACCCTAGTGGCCGACACAAACACCGGGCCCATCTAGGAGTGGCACTGCAGTGTCACGCAGGATGGCCCTTCCAAAAAACCCTCCCCAAACAGCACATGACGCAAAGAAAAAAAGAGGCGCAATGAGGAAGCTGTGTGAGTAAGATTAGCGACCCTAGTGGCCGACACAAACACCGGGCCCATCTAGGAGTGGCACTGCAGTGTCACGCAGGATGGCCCTTCCAAAAAACCCTCCCCAAACAGCACATGACGCAAAGAAAAAAAGAGGCGCAATGAGGTAGCTGACTGTGTGAGTAAGATTAGCGACCCTAGTGGCCGACACAAACACCGGGCCCATCTAGGAGTGGCACTGCAGTGTCACGCAGGATGTCCCTTCCAAAAAACCCTCCCCAAACAGCACATGACGCAAAGAAAAAAAGAGGCGCAATGAGGTAGCTGTGTGAGTAAGATTAGCGACCCTAGTGGCCGACACAAACACCGGGCCCATCTAGGAGTGGCACTGCAGTGTCACGCAGGATGTCCCTTCCAAAAAACCCTCCCCAATCAGCACATGATGCAAAGAAAAAGAAAAGAAAAAAGAGGTGCAAGATGGAATTATCCTTGGGCCCTCCCACCCACCCTTATGTTGTATAAACAAAACAGGACATGCACACTTTAACCAACCCATCATTTCAGTGACAGGGTCTGCCACACGACTGTGACTGATATGACGGGTTGGTTTGGACCCCCCCCAAAAAAGAAGCAATTAATCTCTCCTTGCACAAACTGGCTCTACAGAGGCAAGATGTCCACCTCATCTTCACCCTCCGATATATCACCGTGTACATCCCCCTCCTCACAGATTATCAATTCGTCCCCACTGGAATCCACCATCTCAGCTCCCTGTGTACTTTGTGGAGGCAATTGCTGCTGGTCAATGTCTCCGCGGAGGAATTGATTATAATTCATTTTAATGAACATCATCTTCTCCACATTTTCTGGATGTAACCTCGTACGCCGATTGCTGACAAGGTGAGCGGCGGCACTAAACACTCTTTCGGAGTACACACTTGTGGGAGGGCAACTTAGGTAGAATAAAGCCAGTTTGTGCAAGGGCCTCCAAATTGCCTCTTTTTCCTGCCAGTATAAGTACGGACTGTGTGACGTGCCTACTTGGATGCGGTCACTCATATAATCCTCCACCATTCTATCAATGTTGAGAGAATCATATGCAGTGACAGTAGACGACATGTCCGTAATCGTTGGCAGGTCCTTCAGTCCGGACCAGATGTCAGCATCAGCAGTCGCTCCAGACTGCCCTGCATCACCGCCAGCGGGTGGGCTCGGAATTCTGAGCCTTTTCCTCGCACCCCCAGTTGCGGGAGAATGTGAAGGAGGAGATGTTGACAGGTCGCGTTCCGCTTGACTTGACAATTTTGTCACCAGCAGGTCTTTCAACCCCAGCAGACCTGTGTCTGCCGGAAAGAGAGATCCAAGGTAGGCTTTAAATCTAGGATCGAGCACGGTGGCCAAAATGTAGTGCTCTGATTTCAACAGATTGACCACCCGTGAATCCTTGTTAAGCGAATTAAGGGCTGCATCCACAAGTCCCACATGCCTAGCGGAATCGCTCCGTGTTAGCTCCTTCTTCAATGCCTCCAGCTTCTTCTGCAAAAGCCTGATGAGGGGAATGACCTGACTCAGGCTGGCAGTGTCTGAACTGACTTCACGTGTGGCAAGTTCAAAGGGCATCAGAACCTTGCACAACGTTGAAATCATTCTCCACTGCACTTGAGACAGGTGCATTCCATCTCCTATATCGTGCTCAATTGTATAGGCTTGAATGGCCTTTTGCTGCTCCTCCAACCTCTGAAGCATATAGAGGGTTGAATTCCACCTCGTTACCACTTCTTGCTTCAGATGATGGCAGGGCAGGTTCAGTAGTTTTTGGTGGTGCTCCAGTCTTCTGTACGTGGTGCCTGTACGCCGAAAGTGTCCCGCAATTTTTCTGGCCACCGACAGCATCTCTTGCACGCCCCTGTCGTTTTTTAAAAAATTCTGCACCACCAAATTCAAGGTATGTGCAAAACATGGGACGTGCTGGAATTTGCCCATATTTAATGCACACACAATATTGCTGGCGTTGTCCGATGCCACAAATCCACAGGAGAGTCCAATTGGGGTAAGCCATTCCGCGATGATCTTCCTCAGTTGCCGTAAGAGGTTTTCAGCTGTGTGCGTATTCTGGAAAGCGGTGATACAAAGCGTAGCCTGCCTAGGAAAGAGTTGGCGTTTGCGAGATGCTGCTACTGGTGCCGCCGCTGCTGTTCTTGCGGCGGGAGTCCATACATCTACCCAGTGGGCTGTCACAGTCATATAGTCCTGACCCTGCCCTGCTCCACTTGTCCACATGTCCGTGGTTAAGTGGACATTGGGTACAACTGCATTTTTTAGGACACTGGTGAGTCTTTTTCTGACGTCCGTGTACATTCTCGGTATCGCCTGCCTAGAGAAGTGGAACCTAGATGGTATTTGGTAACGGGGGCACACTGCCTCAATAAATTGTCTAGTTCCCTGTGAACTAACGGCGGATACCGGACGCACGTCTAACACCAACATAGTTGTCAAGGACTCAGTTATCCGCTTTGCAGTAGGATGACTGCTGTGATATTTCATCTTCCTCGCAAAGGACTGTTGAACAGTCAATTGCTTACTGGAAGTAGTACAAGTGGGCTTACGACTTCCCCTCTGGGATGACCATCGACTCCCAGCGGCAACAACAGCAGCGCCAGCAGCAGTAGGCGTTACACGCAAGGATGCATCGGAGGAATCCCAGGCAGGAGAGGACTCGTCAGACTTGCCAGTGACATGGCCTGCAGGACTATTGGCATTCCTGGGGAAGGAGGAAATTGACACTGAGGGAGTTGGTGGGGTGGTTTGCGTGAGCTTGGTTACAAGAGGAAGGGATTTACTGGTCAGTGGACTGCTTCCGCTGTCACCCAAAGTTTTTGAACTTGTCACTGACTTATTATGAATGCGCTGCAGGTGACGTATAAGGGAGGATGTTCCGAGGTGGTTAACGTCCTTACCCCTACTTATTACAGCTTGACAAAGGGAACACACGGCTTGACACCTGTTGTCCGCATTTCTGGTGAAATACCTCCACACCGAAGAGCTGATTTTTTTGGTATTTTCACCTGGCATGTCAACGGCCATATTCCTCCCACGGACAACAGGTGTCTCCCCGGGTGCCTGACTTAAACAAACCACCTCACCATCAGAATCCTTCTGGTCAATTTCCTCCCCAGCGCCAGCAACACCCATATCCTCCTCATCCTGGTGTACTTCAACACTGACATCTTCAATCTGACTATCAGGAACTGGACTGCGGGTGCTCCTTCCAGCACTTGCAGGGTGCATGCAAATAGTGGAAGGCACATGCTCTTCACGTCCAGTGTTGGGAAGGTCAGGCATCGCAACCGACACAATTGGACTCTCCTTGTGGATTTGGGATTTCAAAGAACGCACAGTTCTTTGCGGTGCTTTTGCCAGCTTGAGTCTTTTCAGTTTTCTAGCGAGAGGCTGAGTGCTTCCATCCTCATGTGAAGCTGAACCACTAGCCATGAACATAGGCCAGGGCCTCAGCCGTTCCTTGCCACTCCGTGTGGTAAATGGCATATTGGCAAGTTTACGCTTCTCCTCCGACAATTTTATTTTAGGTTTTGGAGTCCTTTTTTTTCTGATATTTGGTGTTTTGGATTTGACATGCTCTGTACTATGACATTGGGCATCGGCCTTGGCAGACGACGTTGCTGGCATTTCATCGTCTCGGCCATGACTAGTGGCAGCAGCTTCAGCACGAGGTGGAAGTGGATCTTGATCTTTCCCTAATTTTGGAACCTCAACTTTTTTGTTCTCCATATTTTATAGGCAGAACTAAAAGGCACCTCAGGTAAACAATGGAGATGGATGGATTGGATACTAGTATACAATTATGGACGGACTGCCACGGTTAGGTGGTATAAAAAAACCACGGTTAGGTGGTATATATTGTAATACAATTATGGATGGACGGACTGCCTGCCGAGTGCCGACACAGAGGTAGCCACAGCCGTGAACTACCGCACTGTACACTGGTTGATAAAGAGATAGTAGTATACTCGTAACAACTAGTATGACTGACTATGACGGTATAAAGAATGAAAAAAAAACCACGGTTAGGTGGTATATATTGTAATACAATTATGGATGGACGAACTGCCTGCCGAGTTCCGACACAGAGGTAGCCACAGCCGTGAACTACCGCACTGTACACTGGTTGATAAAGAGATAGTAGTATACTCGTAACAACTAGTATGACTGACTATGACGGTATAAAGAATGAAAAAAAAACCACGGTTAGGTGGTATATATTATAATACAATTATGGATGGACGGACTGCCTGCCGACTGCCGACACAGAGGTAGCCACAGCCGTGAACTACCGCACTGTACACTGGTTGATAAAGAGATAGTAGTATACTCGTAACAACTAGTATGACACTATGACGGTATAAAGAATGAAAAAAAAACCACGGTTAGGTGGTATATATTATAATAATACAATTATGGATGGACGGACTGCCTGCCGAGTTCCGACACAGAGGTAGCCACAGCCGTGAACTACCGCACTGTACACTGGTTGATAAAGAGATAGTAGTATACTCGTAACAACTAGTATGACTGACTATGACGGTATAAAGAATGAAAAAAAAACCACGGTTAGGTGGTATATATTGTAATACAATTATGGATGGACGGACTGCCTGCCGAGTTCCGACACAGAGGTAGCCACAGCCGTGAACTACCGCACTGTACACTGGTTGATAAAGAGATAGTAGTATACTCGTAACAACTAGTATGACTGACTATGACGGTATAAAGAATGAAAAAAAAACCACGGTTAGGTGGTATATATTGTAATACAATTATGGATGGACGGACTGCCTGCCGAGTTCCGACACAGAGGTAGCCACAGCCGTGAACTACCGCACTGTACACTGGTTGATAAAGAGATAGTAGTATACTCGTAACAACTAGTATGACTGACTATGACGGTATAAAGAATGAAAAAAAAACCACGGTTAGGTGGTATATATTGTAATACAATTATGGATGGACGGACTGCCTGCCGAGTTCCGACACAGAGGTAGCCACAGCCGTGAACTACCGCACTGTACACTGGTTGATAAAGAGATAGTAGTATACTCGTAACAACTAGTATGACTGACTATGACGGTATAAAGAATGAAAAAAAAACCACGGTTAGGTGGTATATATTATAATACAATTATGGATGGACGGACTGCCTGCCGAGTGCCGACACAGAGGTAGCCACAGCCGTGAACTACCGCACTGTACACTGGTTGATAAAGAGATAGTAGTATACTCGTAACAACTAGTATGACACTATGACGGTATAAAGAATGAAAAAAAAACCACGGTTAGGTGGTATATATTATAATACAATTATGGATGGACGGACTGCCTGCCGACTGCCGACACAGAGGTAGCCACAGCCGTGAACTACCGCACTGTACACTGGTTGATAAAGAGATAGTAGTATACTCGTAACAACTAGTATGACACTATGACGGTATAAAGAATGAAAAAAAAACCACGGTTAGGTGGTATATATTATAATACAATTATGGATGGACGGACTGCCTGCCGAGTGCCGACACAGAGGTAGCCACAGCCGTGAACTACCGCACTGTACACTGGTTGATAAAGAGATAGTAGTATACTCGTAACAACTAGTATGACTGACTATGACGGTATAAAGAATGAAAAAAAAACCACGGTTAGGTGGTATATATTATAATACAATTATGGATGGACGGACTGCCTGCCGACTGCCGACACAGAGGTAGCCACAGCCGTGAACTACCGCACTGTACACTGGTTGATAAAGAGATAGTAGTATACTCGTAACAACTAGTATGACACTATGACGGTATAAAGAATGAAAAAAAAACCACGGTTAGGTGGTATATATTATAATACAATTATGGATGGACGGACTGCCTGCCGACTGCCGACACAGAGGTAGCCACAGCCGTGAACTACCGCACTGTACACTGGTTGATAAAGAGATAGTAGTATACTCGTAACAACTAGTATGACACTATGACGGTATAAAGAATGAAAAAAAAACCACGGTTAGGTGGTATATATTATAATAATACAATTATGGATGGACGGACTGCCTGCCGACTGCCGACACAGAGGTAGCCACAGCCGTGAACTACCGCACTGTACACTGGTTGATAAAGAGATAGTAGTATACTCGTAACAACTAGTATGACTATGACGACGGTATAAAGAAAGAAAAAAAAATACCACGGTTAGGTGGTATATAATTATACAATTATGGATGGACAGACTGCCTGCCGAGTGCCGACTGCCGACACAGAGGTAGCCACAGCCGTGAACTACCGCACTGTACTGTGTCTGCTGCTAATATAGACTGGTTGATAAAGAGATAGTATACAACAATATACTACTATACTGGTGGTCAGGCACTGGTCACCACTAGTCACACTGGCAGTGGCACTCCTGCAGCAAAAGTGTGCACTGTTTAATTTTAAATTAATATAATATTATGTACTCCTGGCTCCTGCTATAACAACCTGCAGTGCTCCCCAGTCTCCCCCACAATTATTATAAGCTTTTATACATTGATGTGCAGCACACTGGGCTGAGCTGAGTGCACACAGACTGAGTCACACTGTGTGACTGCTGTGTATCGTTTTTTTCAGGCAGAGAACGGATATAGCAGAGAACGGATATATTAAATAAAAGTTAACTTAACAACAACTGCACTGGTCACTGTGGTAAACTCTGTCTGCACAATCTCTCTCTCTCTCTCTCTCTCTTCTAATCTATTCTAATGGAGAGGACGCCAGCCACGTCCTCTCCCTATCAATCTCAATGCACGTGTGAAAATGGCGGCGACGCGCGGCTCCTTATATAGAATCCGAGTCTCGCGAGAATCCGACAGCGTCATGATGACGTTCGGGCGCGCTCGGGTTAACCGAGCAAGGCGGGAAGATCCGAGTCGCTCGGACCCGTGAAAAAAAAAGTGAAGTTCGTGCGGGTTCGGATTCAAAGAAACCGAACCCGCTCATCTCTAGTCTCTACCTAATGTTCCTGCCTATAATCGCTGTGGAAAGAACTGATCTGACTGAGTCAGTGGGCGGGACTATATAGTGGAGGCCCCAATGCATCCTGGGAGGCCAGAAAGCTTGTGACCGTGTTGGTGCCATTTTCGCTGTCGCTCGACAATATCCCAATGTTATCCTGTGGATACCTGTGGACATAAGAGAAATCACGTTATCAACGGTAAGTTCTTACCATAACGTTCATGTCTTGCACTTCGCAGTTCTAAACATAAACACTAATGAATAAAATAGCAAATATAGTAGAAAGAGGAAACAACTCCACCCACAGCGCTAAAGGGGAGAGGTATGTATGTATGTATGTATGTATGTATGTGTAATGTGTATATATATATATATATATATATATATATAATATACTGTAGAATGGACCGGCACTCTTCCTGGCTTGCTCCTATACCCCGGTGCCTTCTGAGACAAATTTGCAAACTCCCATATGAAGACAGCGGCACTCGAGGATTTAAGTAGATGGAAAGTGTAATCAAAGCATACAGGTAGCCAACGTTTCGGGGCTCACATGCCCCTTTGTTACACACCTTGACAAAGGGGTAAGTGAGCCCCGAAACGTTGGCTACCTGTATGCTTTGATTACACTTTCCGTCTACTTAAATCCTCGAGTGCCGCTGTCTTCATTTGGGAGTGTATATATATATATATATATATATATATATAGCGATGGAAATAAATGCGGCACTGGGAGTATTGCAATAGATGAGAAGCAAAGCGGTGTATTTATTGCATTATTGTTTGATGCAATAAATACACGGCTTTGCTTCACATCTATTGCAAGACTCCCAGTGCCGCATTTATTTCCATCGCTGTTTATGGGACCCAGGTCCTAGGAGGTGAGGGCACGGGAGCACACTGCTGATACGCTGGGGAGCGAGAGGAGTGCCGGGTCTACTGCACTATATATATATATATATATATATATATATATATATATATATATATATATATATATATATATATATATATATATATATATATATATATATATATATATATATATATTATATATAAAATTATTTTTATTATTATCCTTTATTTATATGGCACCACAAGGGTTCAGCAGCGCCAAATTACAAAGTACATATGCACATAATCAAAACAGGAAAACTGTGACTTACAGTTGAAGACAATATAGGACAAGTACAGGGTAACTAAGCATAACTACACCAGTAGAAAACACTGAGATAAGTATCAAGATGGGCAAAAAACTGCAGGATTTGGGCAGTTGAGGATTATTAAAGTAAGACCAGGATAATCACATGAGGGCCCTACTCGTGAGAGCTTACATTCTAAAGGATATATACAGTATATATATTAATTCACAAAACCACATACTGTATACTTAATACAATACAGTACAATGCAATGGATCATTGCGCTCTGTCCCGGTGCTGGGTCTGTTAGTAATAATTGTGACCAATAATGTAAAACACTTTACTTACATATTTTCAGTTCACAACTAAACAGTGTGTAAGACAATATATGGTACAGTGTGTCAAACAATATATAAATAGAAAAAGAGAGAGGAGATTGGGGTTGCAGAACTCTCCAGGTGCCGTACGTGACAGTCTGGTGCCTACTGTGATGGTGTAAAGGTGATAGTTTCCAAATGCAAAAAATCTTTGTCTTTGATAGGGGGGATGAATGTCCAACAGTTTTTATCCTTAATGGTGTCTCTGAGATGCCGTACTGGAGTGCAATGTCCTGTTCCTGAAGAGGCCCGGATACCGGAGTGGTGGATGGGTGGTGTAGCCGTAGTGGAGGTATTGTTTGCCAGTGGGGGGTTGAAGAGTGTGGGTCCTGGATTGTTTTACATGCTGCATTGGTGGAGCACTCAGGGTCCTCCTGGTTGGGACGTAGCCTAAGGCTCCTTCTATCAGCACAGCAGTACTTAGTCTGTAAGGAGGGGATGCGCCAGCTTGGGTCCTGTGAGACCTGTAACCAGGCACCCCCTCCACTTAGGAGCTTGTCTCCTCACCTTCCTCTGTGCCTGATCAGTCAGGATCTTCTTCTGGGAGCAGTAGAAAGAGCAAAATAACTCCACCCACAGCGCTAAAGGGGATAGGTGAGAGGTATTCTATATATATATATATATATATATATATTCATATATTTATATATATATATATATATATATATATATATTCATACACAAAACCACGTAAACTTAATGCAATATGCTCCTTATGAGTGAAAATAGATAGTCCACCAGCCTTCTTCACCAAAACTTAACATCCCCTTTTTGGTGTTTTCATTTTTCTTTTTCTCACTCAATGTATATGTGGAAAGATAAACATCCAATGTGTAGTATGTTCCTTTTATAAACAAATGCCTCAAAAATTGTAGTTTCTCATACGTCCTAGAGGATGCTGGGGACTCCGTAAAGACCATGGGGTATAGACAGGATCTGCAGGAGACATGGGCACACTATAAGACTTTGGGTGTGAACTGGCTCCTCCCTCTTTGCCCCTCCTCCAGACCTCAATTAGATTCTGTGCCCAGGAGAGACTGGACACACACTAGGGGAGCTCTACTGAGTTTCTCTGAAAGACTTTATGTTAGGTTTTTTATTTTCAGAAAGACCTGCTGGCTACAGGTTCGTGGGACTGAGGGGAGAGAAGTCAGACCTACTTCTTCTGAGTTAAGGGCTCTGCTTCTTAGGCTACTGGACACCATTAGCTCCAGAGGGTTCGATCACTTGGTGCGCCTAGATGCTTGTTCCCGGAGCCGCGCCGTCACCCCCCTCACAGAAGCCAGAAGAAAGTAGCCGGGTGAGTATTAGAAGAACAGAAGACTTCAGTCACGGCAGAAGACTTCACAGTCTCAGAGGTACCGCGCTGCAGTCGCGCTGCGCGCCATTGCTCCCACACACCAACGGCTTTACAAGGGTGCAGGGGGGGCGCCCTGGGCAGCAATATACCTCTCCATTAAGCCTGGCTAAACATGTATACAGTGCATAGGCACTGTATACGGACCCCTGCCAGCATAAAAAGCTAAAATAATAGCGGGCTGAAGCGCGCCGAGAAGGGGCATGGCTTAGCCCTCACAACATGATACAGCGCCATTTTCTCCACGGTCCCCGCCAAAACAGGGTGTACAGTGTAAACGAAGGGGGGGAGGGCACAGTGTTTAGTGCAATATAGTATGAAATATAGCACTATCTTAGATAATGGGCATGTAATCATTGAGTTGTGCATATATGTCTGTGTTTTCCCTGTCAGATATACCCACTATAGCTTTTTAGTGCACATGTGTCGACATGTGTGAGCGCTATGTCGCAAACAGCTATGGGAATCTCTCTGTCGGCATCGCCGACTCCTGTTGATACTTATTCAGTAGATGCAGTGTCAGCGGGTTGGTAATTGTACGCTTTTTAAAAGTAAACACTATAGGGGAGACACAGTAGTATGGTATGTGGGTGACCCTGTCGCCACCAACTGTTATTACTGGGTAAATTAACATGCTGTAACTAACCTGTATATATATTTTTATATGTATATGTATGGTACTGTTCCATGGACCTGTAGCTCGAGCACAGACATGGTAGTATTTGTGTGGAAGTGAGATTAAAATTATATATGTATACTTCCCTCGGACCCCTCTGGGTCGCAAGAATGTTATTTTGCCTGGTTACTAATCCCTGCTGTCGAAGAATACTAGGTTTTTCTGTCGACCATAAGGTTTCCTGGTTAGATCCACAACTTGGGCATTCAGTACATGGTCATACACATTCAGAACACATTAATGTCACTAGGGACCCAACGGTTCCGGACAATCTGCTTATATGTATTATATATATATATATATATATATATATATATATATACACACACACATACAGGTTGAGTCTCCCTTATCCAAAATGCTTGGGACCAGAGGTATTTTGGATATGGGATTTTTCCGTATTTTGGAATAACTGCATACCATAATGAGATATCATGGTGATGGGACCTAAATCTAAGCACAGAATGCATTTATGTTACATATACACCTTATACACACAGCCTGAAGGTCATTTCAACCAATATTTTTTATAACTTTGTGCATTAAACAAAGTGTGTCTACATTCACACAATTCATTTATGTTTCATATACACCTTATACACACAGCCTGAAGGTCATTTAATACAATATTTTTAATAATTCTGTGTATTAAACAAAGTTTGTGTACATTGAGCCATCAAAAAACAAAGGTTTCACTATCTCACTCAAAAAAGTCCGTATTTCGGAATATTTGGATATGGGATAACCGGAAAACTGGACTTGTGTGATTCCTCAGCTGCTGCATGCTGCCATTTATCCCAGGAAACGGTACCTTGTACCCTTACAGTGTAACTATATATATATATATATATATATATATATATATATATATTTTTTTTTTTTTTTTTTTGAATCATTATGCTACACTTTGATATATTGTTATTTAGCTATCTGTATCGTTTTGTATGTCAGCAACCGCATTGCGCCTGCGCATGGGTGCGAGCAAATTGTTATTATCTGTTGTTATGGTGATGGTCTCTCACACGACGCTTGGCTTCCTCTTACAGGACGTCATTACGTCATCTCTTAGGCGCTCCCGCCGGGTGTGCAGTCCCGCTGCGGCAGTCGGCGCCTCACAGGGTGATATCTGCTATATAAGGTAGGATGTTTTTATGTTTTCTTTGTATCCTGATGAAAATGCCTATCTAATAAACGGCATTGAAACGTTGAGATTTACGGAGGTTTTACGACTGGTTTATTGGAGTGCCGCACCAACTCTTTGTGCATACATTTTCTTGTGAGGGCACCCAGTTTTATATTCGCTTTAAGTGGCTGTGCCGGATCCCCATCTGTCGTCTACTAATTGATTTCCAGCTTATTGGACATCTGGTCAGGGCACCCCTTCATTCATCATTCAGGTATCATTTCTTGTGGATATTTAAGTTGGACTTTTTTTTTCATCTTTTCACTGTTTTATGGTGTTTTACTGCATTATTTGCACTTGCTTTTTTGCACACCATTGCTGCATCTCAATGTGATGGATGACCCAGATTCTGAGCAATATACTAGTGGCCATGTGTTCACTAATTACCCTATTGGGGATACATACACCTTATTCGGAAGCTGAGGCTGATAGTATTTTACGTACTGGAATTCTTTCAGAGCAAGCTGAAGCTCTCCCTCTAGATGATATATACCGTGAGCTGCATAGGCTCAAAAAGAGGGAAATTGATTATTATTTCCATGCATTATCACTCAGCGAATATTACAGGGCTAAGAAAATCCCCAGAGGGCTACAAGTCCGCAATGGCCCCACTATAGGAAAACATGACCCGGCATTTTGCAGGAAGTGGGTGTCCATTGCCAATAAATGCTCATTTGATCTCATGTTACTCATTATAGAATTCTCTAACAAAGAGGTCAGCATCATGCAAGATAAGGTCAATGCATTTGAAACCATTCACAAACCCAGTCTCATTGAAGACACTAACACTGACTGGTATGCTAAATTGAATGCACAATTGCAGGTATACAAAAGGGATCTTATTAAATTTAAGAAAGCCAAACAGGTTAAGGTGGATACCGACTATGAGCTTAATACTGTGTATCAATGGACATATCCGGCCAGGGGTAATGACTAGAGATGAGCGCCGGAAATTTTTCGGGTTTTGTGTTTTGGTTTTGGGTTCGGTTCCGCGGCCGTGTTTTGGGTTCGACCGCGTTTTGGCAAAACCTCACCGATTTTTTTTGTCGGATTCGGGTGTGTTTTGGATTCGGGTGTTTTTTTCAAAAAACACTAAAAAACAGCTTAAATCATAGAATTTGGGGGTCATTTTGATCCCAAAGTATTATTAACCTCAAAAACCATAATTTACACTCATTTTCAGTCTATTCTGAATACCTCACAATATTATTTTTAGTCCTAAAATTTGCACCTAGGTCGCTGGATGACTAAGCTAAGCGACCCTAGTGGCCGACACAAACACCGGGCCCATCTAGGAGTGTCACTGCAGTGTCACGCAGGATGTCCCTTCCAAAAAACCCTCCCCAAACAGCACATGACGCAAAGAAAAAAAGAGGCGCAATGAGGTAGCTGTGTGAGTAAGATAAGCGACCCTAGTGGCCGACACAAACACCGGGCCCATCTAGGAGTGTCACTGCAGTGTCACGCAGGATGTCCCTTCCAAAAAACCCTCCCCAAACAGCACATGACGCAAAGAAAAAAAGAGGCGCAATGAGGTAGCTGTGTGAGTAAGATAAGCGACCCTAGTGGCCGACACAAACACCGGGCCCATCTAGGAGTGTCACTGCAGTGTCACGCAGGATGTCCCTTCCAAAAAACCCTCCCCAAACAGCACATGACGCAAAGAAAAAAAGAGGCGCATTGAGGTAGCTGTGTGAGTAAGATAAGCGACCCTAGTGGCCGACACAAACACCGGGCCCATCTAGGAGTGTCACTGCAGTGTCACGCAGGATGTCCCTTCCAAAAAACCCTCCCCAAACAGCACATGACGCAAAGAAAAAAAGAGGCGCAATGAGGTAGCTGTGTGAGTAAGATAAGCGACCCTAGTGGCCGACACAAACACCGGGCCCATCTAGGAGTGTCACTGCAGTGTCACGCAGGATGTCCCTTCCAAAAAACCCTCCCCAAACAGCACATGACGCAAAGAAAAAAAAAGGGCGCAATGAGGTAGCTGTGTGAGTAAGATAAGCGACCCTAGTGGCCGACACAAACACCGGGCCCATCTAGGAGTGTCACTGCAGTGTCACGCAGGATGTCCCTTCCAAAAAACCCTCCCCAAACAGCACATGACGCAAAGAAAAAAAAAGGGCGCAATGAGGTAGCTGTGTGAGTAAGATAAGCGACCCTAGTGGCCGACACAAACACCGGGCCCATCTAGGAGTGTCACTGCAGTGTCACGCAGGATGTCCCTTCCAAAAAACCCTCCCCAAACAGCACATGACGCAAAGAAAAAAAGAGGCGCAATGAGGTAGCTGTGTAAGTAAGATAAGCGACCCTAGTGGCCGACACAAACACCGGGCCCATCTAGGAGTGTCACTGCAGTGTCACGCAGGATGTCCCATCCAAAAAACCCTCCCCAAACAGCACATGACGCAAAGAAAAATTAAAGAAAAAAGAGGTGCAAGATGGAATTGTCCTTGGGCCCTCCCACCCACCCTTATGTTGTATAAACAGGACATGCACACTTTAACCAACCCATCATTTCAGTGACAGGGTCTGCCACACGACTGTGACTGAAATGACGGGTTGGTTTGGACCCCCACCAAAAAAGAAGCCATTAATCTCTCCTTGCACAAACTGGCTCTACAGAGGCAAGATGTCCACCTCATCATCATCCTCCGATATATCACCGTGTACATCCCCCTCCTCACAGATTATCAATTCGTCCCCACTGGAATCCACCATCTCAGCTCCCTGTGTACTTTGTGGAGGCAATTGCTGCTGGTCAATGTCTCCACGGAGGAATTGATTATAATTCATTTTAATGAACATCATCTTCTCCACATTTTCTGGATGTAACCTCGTACGCCGATTGCTGACAAGGTGAGCGGCGGCACTAAACACTCTTTCGGAGTACACACTTGTGGGAGGGCAACTTAGGTAGAATAAAGCCAGTTTGTGCAAGGGCCTCCAAATTGACTCTTTTTCCTGCCAGTATAAGTACGGACTGTGTGACGTGCCTACTTGGATGCGGTCACTCATATAATCCTCCACCATTCTTTCAATGGTGAGAGAATCATATGCAGTGACAGTAGACGACATGTCCGTAATCGTTGTCAGGTCCTTCAGTCCGGACCAGATGTCAGCATCAGCAGTCGCTCCAGACTGCCCTGCATCACCGCCAGCGGGTGGGCTCGGAATTCTGAGCCTTTTCCTCGCACCCCCAGTTGCGGGAGAATGTGAAGGAGGAGATGTTGACAGGTCGCGTTCCGCTTGACTTGACAATTTTCTCACCAGCAGGTCTTTCAACCCCAGCAGACTTGTGTCTGCCGGAAAGAGAGATCCAAGGTAGGCTTTAAATCTAGGATCGAGCACGGTGGCCAAAATGTAGTGCTCTGATTTCAACAGATTGACCACCCGTGAATCCTTGTTAAGCGAATTAAGGGCTCCATCCACAAGTCCCACATGCCTAGCGGAATCGCTCCGTGTTAGCTCCTCCTTCAATGTCTCCAGCTTCTTCTGCAAAAGCCTGATGAGGGGAATGACCTGACTCAGGCTGGCAGTGTCTGAACTGACTTCACGTGTGGCAAGTTCAAAGGGCATCAGAACCTTGCACAACGTTGAAATCATTCTCCACTGCGCTTGAGACCGGTGCATTCCACCTCCTATATCGTGCTCAATTGTATAGGCTTGAATGGCCTTTTGCTGTTCCTCCAACCTCTGAAGCATATAGAGGGTTGAATTCCACCTCGTTACCACTTTTTGCTTCAGATGATGGCAGGGCAGGTTCAGTAGTTTTTGGTGGTGCTCCAGTCTTCTGTACGTGGTGCCTGTACGCCGAAAGTGTCCCGCAATTCTTCTGGCCACCGACAGCATCTCTTGCACGCCCCTGTCGTTTTTTAAAAAATTCTGCACCACCAAATTCAAGGTATGTGCAAAACATGGGACGTGCTGGAATTTGCCCATATTTAATGCACACACAATATTGCTGGCGTTGTCCGATGCCACAAATCCACAGGAGAGTCCAATTGGGGTAAGCCATTCCGCGATGATCTTCCTCAGTTGCCGTAAGAGGTTTTCAGCTGTGTGCGTATTCTGGAAAGCGGTGATACAAAGCGTAGCCTGCCTAGGAAAGAGTTGGCGTTTGCGAGATGCTGCTACTGGTGCCGCCGCTGCTGTTCTTGCGGCGGGAGTCCATACATCTACCCAGTGGGCTGTCATAGTCATATAGTCCTGACCCTGCCCTGCTCCACTTGTCCACATGTCCGTGGTTAAGTGGACATTGGGTACAACTGCATTTTTTAGGACACTGGTGAGTCTTTTTCTGACGTCCGTGTACATTCTCGGTATCGCCTGCCTAGAGAAGTGGAACCTAGATGGTATTTGGTAACGGGGGCACACTGCCTCAATAAATTGTCTAGTTCCCTGTGAACTAACGGCGGATACCGGACGCACGTCTAACACCAACATAGTTGTCAAGGCCTCAGTTATCCGCTTTGCAGCAGGATGACTGCTGTGATATTTCATCTTCCTCGCAAAGGACTGTTGGACAGTCAATTGCTTACTGGAAGTAGTACAAGTGGGCTTACGACTTCCCCTCTGGGATGACCATCGACTCCCAGCAGCAACAACAGCAGCGCCAGCAGCAGTAGGCGTTACACGCAAGGATGCATCGGAGGAATCCCAGGCAGGAGAGGACTCGTCAGAATTGCCAGTGACATGGCCTGCAGGACTATTGGCATTCCTGGGGAAGGAGGAAATTGACACTGAGGGAGTTGGTGGGGTGGTTTGCGTGAGCTTGGTTACAAGAGGAAGGGATTTACTGGTCAGTGGACTGCTTCAGCTGTCGCCCAAAGTTTTTGAACTTGTCACTGACTTATTATGAATGCGCTGCAGGTGACGTATAAGGGAGGATGTTCCGAGGTGGTTAACGTCCTTACCCCTACTTATTACAGCTTGACAAAGGCAACACACGGCTTGACATCTGTTGTCCGCTTTTCTGTTGAAATACCTCCACACTGAAGAGCTGATTTTTTTGGTATTTTCACCAGGCATGTCAACGGCCATATTCCTCCCTCGGACAACAGGTGTCTCCCCGGGTGCCTGACTTAAACAAACCACCTCACCATCAGAATCCTCCTGGTCAATTTCCTCCCCAGCGCCAGCAACACCCATATCCTCCTCATCCTGGTGTACTTCAACACTGACATCTTCAATCTGACTATCAGGAACTGGACTGCGGGTGCTCCTTCCAGCACTTGCAGGGGGCGTGCAAATGGTGGAAGGCGCATGCTCTTCATGTCCAGTGTTGGGAAGGTCAGGCATCGCAACCGACACAATTGGACTCTCCTTGTGGATTTGGGATTTCGAAGAACGCACAGTTCTTTGCGGTGCTTTTGCCAGCTTGAGTCTTTTCAGTTTTCTAGCAAGAGGCTGAGTGCTTCCATCCTCATGTGAAGCTGAACCACTAGCCATGAACATAGGCCAGGGCCTCAGCCGTTCCTTGCCACTCCGTGTGGTAAATGGCATATTGGCAAGTTTACGCTTCTCCTCCGACAATTTTATTTTAGGTTTTGGAGTCCTTTTTTTACTGATATTTGGTGTTTTGGATTTGACATGCTCTGTACTATGACATTGGGCATCGGCCTTGGCAGACGACGTTGCTGGCATTTCATCGTCTCGGCCATGACTAGTGGCAGCAGCTTCAGCACGAGGTGGAAGTGGATCTTGATCTTTCCCTAATTTTGGAACCTCAACATTTTTGTTCTCCATATTTTAATAGGCACAACTAAAAGGCACCTCAGGTAAACAATGGAGATGGATGGATACTAGTATACTTATGGATGGACTGCCGAGTGCCGACACAGAGGTAGCTACAGCCGTGGACTACCGTACTGTGTCTGCTGCTAATATAGACTGGATGATAATGAGATGAAATCAATATATATATATGTATGTATATATAATATCACTAGTACTGCAGCCGGACAGGTAGATAATATATTTATTAGGTAATGATGACTGATGACGGACCTGCTGGACACTGTCAGCTCAGCAGCACCGCAGACTGCTACAGTAAGCTACTATACTATAGTAGTATGTACAAAGAAGAAAGAAAAAAAAAAAACCACGGGTAGGTGGTATACAATTATGGATGGACTGCCGAGTGCCGACACAGAGGTAGCTACAGCCGTGGACTAACGTACTGTGTCTGCTGCTAATATAGACTGGATGATTGATAATTAGATGAAATCAATATATATATGTATGTATATATAATATCACTAGTACTGCAGCCGGACAGGTAGATAATATATTTATTAGGTAATGATGACTGATGACGGACCTGCTGGACACTGTCAGCTCAGCAGCACCGCAGACTGCTACAGTAAGCTACTATACTCTATAGTAGTATGTACAAAGAAGAAAGAAAAAAAAAACCACGGGTAGGTGGTATACAATTATGGATGGACTGCCGAGTGCCGACACAGAGGTAGCTACAGCCGTGGACTAACGTACTGTGTCTGCTGCTAATATAGAGTCTAGACTGGATGATAAATTATTGATAATGAGATGAAATCAATATAATATCACTAGTACTGCAGCCGGACAGGTACTATATATATTTATTATGTAATGACTGATGACGGACCTGCTGGACACTGTCAGGTCAGCACAGCACCGCAGACTGCTACAGTAAGCTACTATAGTAGTATGTATAAAGAAGAATGAAAAAAAAAAACCACGGGTAGGTGGTATACAATAATATATATATATATATATATATATATATATATATATATATATATATATATATATTATATACAATTATATATATATATATATATATATTAAACTGGTGGTGATTGATTATTAAACTGGTGGTCACTTCAGGACAGGTCACGTTGCAACTTGCAACTAGTACTCCGAGGCCTAAGCAGACAATCACAAAATATATTATTATACTGGTGGTCAGTGTGGTCACAACAATGGCAGTGTGGCACTGACTCTGGCAGCAAAAGTGTGCACTGTACGTTATATGTACTCCTGAGTCCTGCTCTCAGACTCTAACTGCTCCCCACTGTCAGTGTCTCCCCCACAAGTCAGATAATACACTTACAGTCACACTATCTAATCTATAAATATCACTTCAGCAAGTAGTAGTATACAGTAGTACTCCTCCTAATAATGCTCCCCGAAAATACTGTGTCTCTCTCTTCTCTAAACGGAGAGGACGCCAGCCACGTCCTCTCCCTATGACTCTCAATGCACGTGTGAAAATGGCGGCGACGCGCGGCTCCTTATATAGAATCCGAGTCTCGCGATAGAATCCGAGCCTCGCGAGAATCCGACAGCGTGATGATGACGTTCGGGCGCGCTCGGGTTAGCCGAGCAAGGCGGGAAGATCCGAGCCTGCTCGGACCCGTGTAAAAAACCTGAAGTTCGGGCGGGTTCGGATTCAGAGGAACCGAACCCGCTCATCTCTAGTAATGACTACAAAAAAAACTTTTTTTAGACGTAATAGAGGAACTGGTGAACGACAAATGGATTCTTCCACTGATTTTTATTCATCAAGCGATAATGACAGGAGTAATAAAAGTAATAAAAGAAGTAACAAACGTGGTCAACCTGACCCTTTAGGGCATGGGTGTTCAACCTGCGACCCTCCAGCTGCTGTGGAACTACACATCCCAGCATGCCCTGCCTCAGTTTTAGCATACCTTAATAGCAAAACTGTGGCAGGGCATGCTGGGATGTGTAGTTTCACAGCAGCTGGAGGGCCACAGGATGAAGACCCATGCTTTAGGGGTTACGACCCGGGCACAATATTCCCGCGACGACGGCGATACACCAGGAGGGGCGGCCAAAGCAAAAGGCAGGGGATGTGGAGGAAAAGCTGCAAACAAAACCTGATTGTGAACCTTTCATCATATGAATTGTCTGGTATTGAAACAGAAGTTTTATCAAAAGGTTTATCTTTTGTACCTTCCACTAGGTTCAATATGTTGGATTGGAGTGTTGAGAAATATAAATTACATCGCCAACTGAAACTTAGCGAATTCTATGGTAAACGCAATACCGATGCTAATACTCAGAATTTGGATGAGACTGTCCCTAAAATCGTGATACCTCCACAATTATCTAAGATCCTCCCAAGATCCACATTTGAACCACAGTCATTTAACCCCTCTATAAAGACCTTCATGCGCCTTTTGGATGAGGACACACAGATGGCTATACCTAAGCTGCCACCACAACGGCATAATTTATCTCCTGGTCAACAGCTGGCTTTGGATAATTTATCTAACAACAAATCCCTGATTTTTCGTCCAGCAGATAAGGGGGGTGCCCTGGTCATCCAGGACTTAGCTCAATACAAAGTTCAAGTAGCAGTGCACCTGACTGATGGTACTACGTACAGGCGATTACCTCAAGATCCTACGGCATTGTTTAAAAGAGAACTGTCGACCATTCTTCAAACTGCTATGGAAAATGGAACTATCACGGAACAACTTAGTAAAGCGCTATTATCTGCATTTCCTTTGGTCCCGTTATTCTATACCATCCCGAAAATACACAAGTCAGTTATTGACCCCCCGGGTAGACCAATCATCGCTGCCCGCGGTGGTTTGTCACAACCCATTTCTGTGTATCTGGACAGTGTTCTTCAGCCATTTATCATAAAACATCCAAGATATTTATTAGATACAACTGCATTGTTGGTTAAATTGAGAGCGCTTCCAAGATTAGATCCAGATACGGTGTTGTTTACAATCGATGTTACTAGCTTATACACTGTCATTCCGCATGATATGGGTTTGTCGGCTGTAGGTCGATTTCTGAATGATCAGGTTGATTATGATGGTTCATTTGTTTTGTCACTATTACAGTTTATTTTGACTCGCAATTTTTTTCTTTGACAGTGCATTCTACTTGCAATTGGTTGGTTGTGCGATGGGGGCGGCGGTAGCCCCCTCATATGCAAATATTTTTA